>NC_137794.1:69896078-69983578 GCF_963383645.1 Muscardinus avellanarius | reverse complement strand
AAACTAAGAAAGTTAATCTGAAGTAACACAGCTGAAGGTGGGGGAACTGGGATCCCAAGGCAGACAGTGCGACTCCAGAGTTGCTGTTTTCCCACTGCACTAGAGTGCAGCAGGATACAACTGTTTAAGTATATCATGAATGAAAAGTAATGAAACCCTACACTAATCCTTATACTCCATTATGGGAAGAAAAAAATACCCCATCTTAGGTTTAAAGTATCTTCCATTTGTATTCCTTACTCTGGGTGCAAACTGTAAAGTCACTAGGCAATTTATTCCTCTTCAAAGCCCTAACACAGTGTACATCACGTGTTCAATATATGTTTGTGGTTTGAATGAGCAAGTGACCACAATTTAGTTACTGGCTTTCAAAAGAATAGAAATGTTCTTCAAGGAAAATAGGAAACATTCAGTCTGATAAAGCCATTATAGGAAGTTTTCAAAAATTTCATAATAATTGAAGTCTTGTAAATTTGAGCTAGTCTTTCTCTGAAATGAAATATGTGAACTATGTCCTTAAACAATGACAATGCTTACAATATGCTGTGTTTTGTACATTGAGGATGTATGGGTTCAACAATTTAAACAGAGGTAACAACTATAAAAACAGTTACAATTTCCTTTTTTTTTTAAAAAAGTCAAAAAGTGACTACGTTTTACTACAAACCTAAATGAATGTTTAATAAGAGTCTAAGAACTAAAAATAGTTGTTTCTAAAAAGATATTCATTAAAAAGCACAATCTAAAATGTTCAAGTAGTTCAATAGTCTATTTCTGATTACTTCCAGAACTAGAAGCCAAAGGTAAACATTTCATTACTATCCTTTAACTTCTTAGAGGTTAACATAAAGAAGTCAATTATTCAGCACCATTAAGTCCCAGACTGGCTTTTGGTTACTGGATAGTGGCGTAGAATTGCACATATTTTTAAATCAATATTTCCAATGAATAAAGCACAGGACTAATTCTCTGAATTTTTATACTCTCCGATGACCATTAAGTCTGAACTTATAAAAACTATGAGAAAATTAAATTTTTATTTGAAGTTATCATCTTTCCTTCTTTTATTATATATCTTCTCAGAATGACAGTATTCATTCATTAGTAAGTATATTCCTGAAATTTTTTTACATTTTTATAATAAAATTACACTAGTCTTATACAACTTATAACAGCACATTAGTCTTGTACAATTCTCTCCATTTTAAAAAAAAAAAAAGCACTTCATAGTCTGTTCGTCTTTTTGTGAGATGAAGTAGATGGCATTCTACAATAACTATCCCTGGGACATTTCCATCAATATCTGTCAAAATACACTGATCTAAAATAGAAACCACTTTAAAAGAGAAAGTACCCTTACTACCACTTACTTGGCTAAATTTTATATCTGTAACATTAAATAGAAAAAGGTCTTCTTAGCCTAACATATTGTAAGCTTCTAAACGACTGCCTATACTTAATGTTAATCCTAAAATTTCACCAAGTGCTATGTACATGAATGTCACTACCACAATGAACTGCATTATAATTTGAGACTATAATGAACCAGGAAAAGTATAAAAATCAGTGTTGGTATGAATTTAAGGCCAATTCTTCCATAATCTTCCATTAAAAATACGAGCTATTTGTCAGAAGGCTTGCAAATCACCATTCTTCACCTTTGTGATATATAAGATGCAATTCATCACAAAATTAAATGCAATCCTTCATTTTTTCTAAACATTTGATAATGAGTTCTCTCCAGCCCTATGACAAGTGGCAGCTTAAATAGTTTTAACATGATATTTCAGATGCTTTGCAAATCTTTTAGTGCAACTGAAACCATGAATGTATATTAAAGCCTAGTTTAGGCAAAAATGCCCATAGAATCTCTTCTTTAGTCAGTTCAACCCAATCTTTTAGGAAGCAGAGAGGTTCATTAACTATAAACAAATAAAATAAATGTAAGCTAACCAAAAGGTACAGGAAGTTTATTCTTCAATCTTGAACTTCTGAAAGTAAACTATTACATAATTAGAATTCCTTACAGGATTACAGCACAATATTGGTTTTCTTAGAGATTTGGACAATCTGTTGGTTATAGATAGAATACTGTTTATAAATTGTTAGTCAAGAGTCAATCCATCACATTGACTTTTTAGCTCTTCACAGTCACAAAATGCAAATAAGTCTTAATTGGCTTAACTTTCTGGCTAAAAGTTGCAACAACTTGAAGTGTCAATCAAAACCTAACATCAGCCAGGCGTGGTGGCGCACGCTTGTAATCCCCGCACTTGAGAGGCGGAGACAGGAGGATCGCGCAGGTTTGAAGCCAGCCGCGCTGGCTTAAGAGACCCTATTTCCAAATTAAAAAGTATAAAAATAGGTCTGGGAGCATAGCCCGGAGGTAGAAGGGCTTCCAGGAACCCCAGTACCACCAAAAAACAAAACAAAACAAAACCTAACATCACCTGGTGCCAATACAACCATGCACAGTACAGTGGAGCTCTGGTCAATGAAGAACCACAGACGGTGATGATGGCGGTCCCATATGATTAGGACGGAGCTGAAAGGTTCGTCTTGCTTAATGACATCACAGCCATCTTAATATCATAGTGCAATGTGTTTATTTCTCATGTGTTTGTGGTGATGTTGGTATAAACAAACCCACTGCACTGTCAGTCATATAAAATACAGCACATACAGTTGTGTATAACACATAACAGTCGATAATAATTATAAACAGCTCTTACTGATTTATGTATTTATTATACTATACTTTTACTGTTTGTTATTTTATTTGTATAGTATTGTTATTATACTATACTGTTCTATTTTAGAGTTACTCCTTCAGCCTATAAAAAAATTTACTATGCAATAATATGCTGTGTTATGCTGGCAGCAGCCTCATACACATCACATCTATCATATCTCATCTTATTGCATGACTTATTCCTTGTTTGATTTAATCTTGTTCAACATGGCCCTAGGGACAATAGGATAGTCAATACACACACACATTTGTATATCTGGTGTGTATTTATGTGCATGTGTGCATGAGTATAGGTACCCAAGTTGCTTTCATAAATTTCATCCCAGTGGGAAATATAGACCTTGGGATCTAAGAAAGGAAGATCACCCAGTGGCAAAATCATCTCATGATACATGTCTCAGAAACATCCCCATCAAGTGATGATGAGTGTATCTGGCTGTTAAGCAAGGAAAGAATTCTCAACATCAGCATGGTTGCTGTTTGCATAGTTCACAAATTATTCTTTTCTTTGGTTAGGTTGTATCTAAACATTTCCCTTCTAACTTGAAACATAGATGTTATTAAGATTTTTCAAACTATGGACCATTCATAAGCCACAGGCAACACAAATACTAAGAAAGCTTCCCCCTCCCACATACACCCAGTGAAAGTATGTGGAAATTTGGCCTCTGAGGTTTCATTTGCATATGGACTCATTTCTTTAAGTTGCAAAATAATTATAGGATGAAGAAAAAGACAAAAATCTACCAACTAGGCTGCGCTGCCATCCTCTCCATGTAGTCCTTGGCCATGTCTCGGGCTTCGATGTTCTCTGGATACAGCACGCAGAACATTGCCAAGGCACCCAAGTTGTTTCCATAAATTTCATTCCAGCGGGCACTGTACTCCTTGGGATCCCAGGGAGGGAGGTACTCCAAGGGGCTGGAGAGCATGGTGTGCACGGCCTCAGTGAGCCGGGCTGCGATGTGCTCGTGTGAGCTCCTGGCTCTGAACTGGAGCTCTGCCACCTCTGCCCTGGAGAAGTACAGCATTGGGTGGCTATCATAGTTGGCATTGGTGAACGGAATCATGACTTCTGGGTTCTCGTCGGTGACGTAGGCTGACACGAAGCAAAGGAAATGTATGAAAAACACACTGGGAGCCCCCCGTGTGTGAGTCCTCATCGTGGCACCAGATCTCCAGAGCTCCAAGGCAGCCAAACCATCTTCGAAAGATCCTATGTGAGAAAAAAAGAGGAGCCGGCATCAGCCAAGGGAACATGGCACAGGTAGAACATGGTCGGCAGGGACCTCTTCCCTAGGAAAAGGACTGAAAATGAAACTTACAAATTTTTATTTCTTTAACACAACAAAAATTTGAATTAGGGAGAAACTTACTAAAAGAACAGTACATTTATTCAAGGAGAGAAGAATAAAAATCTTGGTATTTTTCTCAAATATTATCATTCAGAAAAATTTAGATTTTTATGGTATTTTTAGACATTAATACATTAACCACAAAAAACAAAGTTGGTGATAAATTGTCATCTGGGAATCTGAGTAGACATTACCAAACCATAGAAAATCCTGGAAGTGTTAATGTAGTTTCCTTCACTCTTAACTTCTACCCTCTTCCTACCATTTTACATTGCCAACCAGGGATTAGGATCAATACATCTATAAGCATGTAAGCCAATATAATATTATGAATGTAGCTAAATATGCTCTTTGTGTGAACAGAAGGTGAAGACAGAAAAAACAGAGAGTAAACATCTGCCAAATCTTCCCCGTTCCCTGGGCAGACACCAGCCAGCCCACAGCAAAGACCTGACACTGGGCTGCTGGGACAAGAAACTGACATGCCTTCATTCAGAAAATAAAATCCCAGAATTATGGGTTGAAATACCACGTGTGCATTTTTCCCTTATTATTTGAAGCTACTGTCTACATTTTCATTTTGCAGAAAGGATTTTGGTGTCATTCCATAAGTTACAAATGTAAACCAAGCTCACATATTTTCTTAACTACCTGACTTTCTTAAAAGTCCCCCTTTCAGTGGCAGATTTGTGCACTGGTTAAAAGAACGTCTTTCAAACAGAGGAACACTGGGGGGAAAAATTTTTTTTTTAAGCCCTAGGCCTAGTCTATGTCCCACATCTGGGATAAAGCAGGCATAAAAATCCCCCAAAGGAAAGTCAGGGAATTCTTAAAATTCTTAAGAGGGGAAAGGTTATAGAAAGCAGACCAGAAAAAAAGACAGTTTTATGTAAATAATGAACAGTGGTTTTCAATTATTAAAGGGAAAAGCCGATGGTGAAAAATCAACCTCCCAAGCTGAACACAAATTATTTTTCCAAGGAAAAACTGCCTCATCGCATTCAAAAGAGAAAAACAGAATTTAACACACGCTAAAGGTCAATCCACATTCTCAACTTGCTCTGTTTTCAAGAGAAAAGCAATATGGCATCACTTGGGAATGCTGCTTTATTGCGGCAATCTTTATGTGCTTAAATGTGCTTTAGGCTATACATATGTATATAAATATATATGTATTTTAATATGTGTATCCTTATATATAGTATAAAGCAAATACACACACATATATTCAGTGGCAGTGAATTTGTGAAGCATTTTAAATTCTAGAGCAGAACTTCTGACAAAAAAATTAATACAACCATGCTAAATAAAACACATAAAATAGAAATAACTCTTGGACTCTGCCAATATTATGACTAGCACCCAAAGCTTCAAGGCTGGGTGGATCCTCCAAGGTCTAGGACCTAGCCAAAAGAAATAGCATTCTGAGGTTGTGTCTGAGGAGGGGTAACGCCTCCGGCACCACAGAGCAGTGGCTAAGTCTAGAGTATGTGCAGTCTCCCCAGATTATTAGTTTCTTGCTCCTTTCAGAGAACAATCCTGCTAACAATTTTACAAAATATATTTTAAGTCCTGTACAAATATCTTAAATTTCCAAGTCTAAGAGTGGACACTGTCAGCAAGGCAATTAACATCACGGAGGACTGAATCTCCCAAGGTCAGGACAGGTTGGAAGGGTCTCCTTTAACTAGCCCCACATACACACAATTGAAGTTCTCTCTACTACTGTGCTTTGGATGAAGGGGGCTCAGACTATGAGGGAATAGGTAGAAAACAATCTAGAGGCAAGAATTTACTCAGATTCTGTTCAAGTATTGCCCAAATGGCAGCAGCTGATTTGTTTTATCCTCCTTCTCTTCCCCAGTACATACCACCCTCCTCTCCAAGCACGGAGCTACTGAGATCGTAAAGGGCTCTTCCAAAGAGTCCCTCACTCTGTGGGGTCCAGGAGCCTAATCCCACAAAACCCACCTTATGACCCCAGCCACCTCTGGGTTACATAGGACATGCCTGCCAATATTTAAATGAGAAAAACTGACCCCAAGGCACAGAATCTCATTATGAGGTTTTTGTGGAAATGATACCATCTCAGTTGGCTAACTATTTTTGAAGGTTACCTAGTTATTGTTTGAAATTCATGGGAGGGTGTCAGAGCAGCAAGGCTGTGAGTTACTGCATATTTTAAAATATTAAAATACAGGACTCACAGAAATACTGTGCAATACTCGCCCACTGAGATCACCTAAGGAGAAAGGGCCCCAGCATTTTTAGAGTCACAAGCTGTGCCCAGCCCCCACTGCCCTCCCAGTTCTTCAGCCTTTGTTGATCCACCAAGCTGTTGGTTTCCCCTGTATCTGGCACAGACCGTATCACACTGGAAATTTTTGTTGTTTCCATGCAGTGCCTCTGAGAAGGCAGGAGCCGTGGCTTCCCCTGGGAATCGTGGGGCTTGGCATAAAGCTGGCATACAAAAAGGCGGCTCTCAGACACTGGCTCAGAACTAAGCTTAGGAGCTCGTAGAGAGGATCTCATCACTGAAATGAGCAAGAAGAAATCCCATTTCCCCTTATTTGAAGCCAAGGCAAGTTTGAAATTTTCCAGAAATTTTTTTTCTGCCAGGAAACTAATGGGGGAAAACACTCACGATGCCTAGAAATTTAAGCAGCTAAATACTACTCATAAGTTTTTAAAAGAAAAAAAAAGAAATTAAGTCTAATCCAAATTTGCTTTAGCTGATAACCTACATAAGGCCTAGTTCCTATACATCATTTTATTTTATTTTGTTTTATTTTATTTTATTTATTATTATTATTTCTTTGCTGTAGTAGGGATGGAACCCAGGGGCATTCTACCTTTGAGCTACACTCCCAGGCCTATTTTTTTATTCTTTATTTTGAAACATGGTCTCACTGAGTTGCAAAGGGCCTCCCTAAGTATTTGAGGCTGTTCGAGAACCATGATCCTCCTGTCTCAGCCTCGTGAATGCTGGGATTACAAGTATGCATCAGCATGTCTGGCTTCCTATCTATCATTTTAAATCTGTCTAGAAAATTCTACCAAAAATCCCTTATTTCTAGTCTTTGGAGTTCACCTTTGAACATCCACCCTGCATGTTCTGCCATCTACTCTATAAAGAGAAGAACAAAAATTAAATGAAAGTATTGCTCAAGATTATTATTATTTTTTATTTTTATTTTTTGGTGGTGGTGGTACTGGGGTTCCTGGAAACCCTTCTACCTCCGGGCTACACTCCCAGACCTATTTTATATTTTTATTTGGAAACAGGGTCTCTTAAGCCAGCGTGGCTGGCTTCAAACCTGCGTGATCCTCCTGTCTCCGCCTCCCAAGCGTGGGGATTACAAGAGTGCGCCACCATGCCCGGCTCAAGATTATTTTAAGTGTACCATAAATAGGCAGATTTTATGCTAATTTTATGTACTTTTATCAATGTGTACAATGATAACACATCAAACAGATTACAAAAGCTAAAGTTCCTGTTTAAAATACATTCAAATTTAAAAGAAAATAGATAAATATGGCAAAAATTGTTGTGTGTGATGGCTAAATGCCTATTTTGGGAGATGTTGTAAACACTTCAAAAAACAATGGACACCAAACGCTAATGGGTTTGCCAGAAAGACCAAGCTAAACCTCCCAATTCCGCCTATCATCACACACACACACACACACACACACACACACACACACACACACACTCTGTCCCACATACACATGGCACCTCGAAGAAATAAGTTTGAGATTTCTATGGATGAGCTCTCAAGCTCTTTGCTCTTTTATTCATTGTGTGTTTCAGAAAGAGCTAGCTCCGTTAGTCTCTGGCCTCGTTCATGAGGACGTCATTTCAGTAGGGCAAAGTCACCAGCTACGATCCGCAGCTGACTCTGTTAATATGTAGTTTATCTAGAACTCAAGTCTCGGGATGTTTCTCAATGACCCTATTGAGCCTCATTTCTCCTGAAATTCTCTCTTTCTTTTCTCCACTCTAGTACATTTTCATAATCCAGTTTTCCTTCCCATTTTTCCCTTCATGCTATACAACTCAGATAATAAAATACTTTTTTCACTTAAGCAATGGATACAGACAATCCTGAGAGTAAATCGGTCATCTCTCTGCCTGTACGTCCTAAATATATCTGCAGCATTATATTTAGGCCAAGCCAAACGAATTATAATTATCTTAAGTAGATCTTCACAATGCCACAGTAAGCCCAGAATTATTTTTGCTTTAATGCTGGTACCATTAATCTACTGCAGATACTGTGATTGCTGACACACAGAAAAACTTGTTTCTATGGTCTTAAATGCTTTTTACATATCTGATCATTTATAATTTAAAATGGTGGTGAAGTAGTATTAATTGTTTGTTCCATAAGAGACTAAATTTCACAGACAGACCTAGACCCTGAGTCTCCTAAATCCTAAGCCAAGATTTTTCCTTTAACCAAAGTAATTTTTAAGAATGTTCAACATTAGAAGTTCCATTTTTGCCATCCTTAAACAAAGAAAGTACAGAAGGAGTATGCTAAGAAGGAAAAGAACTGAACACTAAACTAGCACATCGAGTTTCAAAAACGATGTGAGTTTCCAAATCGTCTGGGACTGTTTATAGAATGAAACACATGGCAGTACAAAAGTTCTTTCAATTCTTCAGACTGTAGAAAACATAGAAAGTATAAGGATGGAAGAGAAAAATCACCCCATAGAAAGTAAAACATGTCCCAAATTAAGATTGATTAAAAGCCTTGTTATGTGCCAAATCTAAGAAGCACAGCACAATGATCAACAGTATGGAATGTGGAGTTGGGCAGACCTAAGTATAAATCCCAGCTCTGCTGTCTGCTGGCTTTGATCAACTGACACCACTCTCAAAGCCTCCATTCTCTCGTCCATAAAATGGTGCCTTCTTCCTGGGGTGACTAAATGTACTAAATGTAGGTGATGTCCTTAGCCTGGAACCCGACATAGACTAAGAGCTCAGTAAATATTTATTTTTAATAAAGAGATATTCAGACATGTAAGATCATATTAACCTCTCCATAAAATACTTTATTTGAAGAAACCAAATCTTCATATATTACAGGCAAAAATTAAGAACCAGAGATCTTAACTGACCAGAGCGATGTCATGCTGCTTGCTAGTGACTTGGCTGAAATTGGAACACAATGTTCTCAACTCTTCAAAGCATCATTCATAGCAATCACTCACTGGAAAGAAAAGCATATGACCCTTAAAATTTTTCAAGTACTTAATGGAAAAGGGGGCTGTCTGAAAGAAAAGAATAGCAATAAATTATTACCTGAGTTTGATTGCTTCCCAAGGTTAATAATGTTGTGTGTGTGTGTGTGTGTGTGTGTGTGTGTGTCTGATGATTGAAGCCAGGGGCATTCTATCTCCAAGCTATACCCCTTATTCCCCCTTTTGATTTTGTTTTTGAAACAGGATGTCACTAGGTTGCTGAGAGTCACACTAATTTGCCCAGACTGGCGTCAAACTTGCAATCCTCCTGCCTCAGCCTCTCAAGTACTGAGATACAGGAATGCATTACCATATGCAGCTCTGAGGCTGGTAATTCTTGATGCATAAAAGGATCAGCTTCTTAATGTATTCTTTGAGAAGAGAGGTTCAGCCATGCGTTAGTGGCTGGGAATGCAGCTAGAATGTCAGCGTATTCATTTACAACACAAACAACTATCAAGCAGATTGGGAAATATTTTTGGCTTCATAGGAAACTGACAAAGGAAGTCGAATTATTAGATACGTGTCTAGTGAACAAGGAATGAATCAGAACAAAGACAACAGGAAGGGGCCCGGCCTTAGTTCAACTTCGCTGGTCAAGATCACCACCTTCACTGTACTTTAAAGGAGGCTGTGCTGCCAGCCTCTGTCATGATGCCCTTGGGTCATCAATGACAATTTTCAAAACAATGGATTGTAATGATATTCAGAAAAGAAGAGTAAACTGTGCATTCCCATAGCTCCCGCTACCACACTTACCACCACACCTACCAAGCTCAGTCCAAAGTGGCTGCTTTGGCTTGCCCAACCCAATGGATAGGCCCAATAGTTCTCTGTGTGATTAGGAAGTCAAATTTACTCCACACTAGATGTGCTCTGATGTGCTCCTGCCCATAAAGGGCAAAAAGAGGCAGACCAGATAGCCGAATGTCCCTGAGGTTATATCACCGTCCCTGGAAAATGTGCACACGCTGTACTCCGGAAGGTAGCCTGTCACTCTTCCTTGCTCACGCTTCCCTTTACATCCAGCTTCCTCCCGTGCTGGGTCCCCAGTAAGGTTCTAGGCCAGCTGTGATAAAGAGAATCATCACATGTCCTAGACAGGGCTACACATTCACTTCTCAGATCCACTTTAGGCTTTAACCCTCAGAGAAATCTATTTCTATGTGTTTGAGGAACATCTTGTGTGAGTCTTAGTTACACGAACTATTTTACACAATTTTCACATATTTAATTAATGGGATACATATATATATTTTTTTTTCAATACTGGAGATCAAACCCAGGGGACATTCTACCTCTAAGTTACACCCTCAGCCCTATTTTTTATTCTTTAATTTGAAACAGGGTCTCACTAAATTGCAGAGGGCCTCACTAAGTAGCTGAAGCTGGCTTAGAACCTACAATCCTCCTGTCTCAGCCTCCCAAGTACTAAGATTACAAGCGTGAGCCACCATGCCCAGCTGAATGTATATATTTTTAAAGGAGCCCATTTTTTTCTATTTCAGTTTTTTTAGATGCATAATTCATACAATTTTTTTAAAAGAAAGCTTTTTCCTCACTATCAAAATAATCTTACAGCCGGGCGTGGTGGCACACGCTTGTAATCCCAGCATTTGGGAGGCTTAGACTGGAGGATCACGGTTCGCGGACAGCCTCAGCTACTTACTGAGGCCCTCTTGCAACCCAGTGAGACCCTGTTTCAAAATAAAAGAATAAAACATTGGGCAGGAGGTGTAGCTTGGAGGTCAAATGTCTCTGGGTTCCACCCCCAGACCCGCAAAAATGAATGAATAAATAAATAAATAAAATAATCTGACATGCTTTTGGTTTTCATGCCTTTGGTAAATTTCTGAAGTGAAATAAGTCTAACCTTCCTCTTAAATATGTCAAATCCTAAGAAAACATATGGTTTTAATATTAGGCAATTAATTCCCCAAAATTATATTTCCTGATGTCTAAAGCCTGTGGACTTAGACACAAAAGAAAAAAATGTACAAACTGAGAGCTCTTTCTCAAAGTGAAAGCTCCTTTTGCTGGGGGCTTATTATTTCCTTATTTAAAGGTGAAATGAAAAATAAGTCTCCAAATAAGTCATTTCCAAACAAAACTCCACAATACGAAATGATAGCATATGGAGCCCTCTTGAATTTACACACACTATCAAAAGAGTAATTATAACCCTGAGCCCACACTGCAAAACCACACTTTAGGTAATGATGGTGCTCACCACCTGCACACAACATCAAAGGAACTTTAGGCGTTTAGGTTTTAAGTGCAGCTCTGTGCAAAGAACATTTGTATAATTGCCCCTGCACGGTTTTTGTGAAGATACAGTTTTTCTCAACCTCAATTAGCCCACTTAATTTCCTACACCAACAATAGTAATTGTATAACGTCTTTATATGAGAAGAATAATTCATCTAAATCATGTTTTAAATGGCCTCAAAATTTTTCTGATGTCACACCTAGAAGTTCCCTCCCCCATTCACCAGAGATCCCTTGAGTAATTTGGTAGCTACCAAACTGATTGTGCAATCTAGTAGTAGAGGTCTTTCTGGTGCCAATGACTACACAGCTCAGAACCATTAAGATCCAGCATTTGAAAGAGGAATTTGCATTTATAAACCCAGAAAGCAAATAAAATCTGTATCTTTTGTATTGTGGCAAAGAAAGTGGGGTAGAGATGGGAGTGTACAAAATCACTGATAAGACTACCGGGGTACTTTTGCTTACAAAAAAGGTTAAAAAGAAAAATGAACTGATTATACTTTGTAACAGAGGTTATAGGTAAATTATATTTCTTCTGGCAATCTAACAAATGAACATCATCTGATGCTCTTTATTACAATTTTGCTTTTTTTTAATGATGGTCTTATAATACCCTAACATGTCTTTAGGATTTTTTTATTTTACTATTTTCAGAGTAAGTTAATGTTGAATATAACTGGGTTTTTTGTGGGTTTTTTTTTTGTATCCTGAATCTTTAAAAGGTAGTAATCGATAAATGTCATGCATTCAATGCATTGTTATCCAGAATTAAAACACCAATCCCCTACCCGTGTTGTGGATAAGAACTTCATGTAAATATCAATTGCTTTTGCTATGTATCAAGCAATTATTGAATCCAGAAACTCTTCTAGGCACTAAGGATATTAAGTGAACAAGAAAAACTATAGTCTTGTCACAAATAAGTATAGGATCAAAAAACCAAAGAAATAGGTGTTTCTGAGGCTTTATGCAACTTCAGGACTTGTATTACTGACAACAAAAATGAATAAGCATTCCCTCTTAATACAAAGCAATGTACTTAACCTATTGTTCCTGGCCTTAGAAGAAAATTCACAATCTTTTTTATCAAAGTTCCTCCAAATGGTAAATAACCAAAGATACTCTGGAAGAGTCCAAAGGACCAGCCACACTTTCTCAGCAATAATTTTAAGCATGGAAATGCACTTTTGTGGCTTTATTGGCTAAAAAAAATTAAAGTACAGAAAATAAGTAAAAATAATGAAGCCCAACATTTACGTTTCACAGGGCAGTTACACTAAGCCATGAAATGCTCACAGAAACTAAAGTGAAATATGCCTTCCTGTCACATAGATTCCTGAAGGTGAAACAGAAGAGCTGACCTGACCTGGAGGCTGGAATGGCTCCTTTTGCCACTCTTTGATTTCGGACAAGCTATCTAAACCACCTTCTTCTTTTAAAATGAGCTAAAAATTTTATTTGTCACATAGCCTGGTTGGAAGATGAAACAAAGTAACATCGATATAAAGTATCTATCACTTTATGGTAAATGTTTTTAAAACATTCATTACAATTCATCAGAGAACATGATTAGTGGTTGAGCACAAACTAGACCCAGACTTCCTGGGTTTGAATTCTAGCTCCCCACATCCTTAGCTCTGTTTCTCTTTCCTCCCTCTGTAAGGTGGGTAAAATAATAGTACCTTCTCACAGTGTTTCTGTAAAGTTTAAATTAGCTGATATATTTAAAGCATTACAAGGGAGCATAGGATTTTTTTTCCTTCTCCCCCCTCCCTTTGGCACTGGGGATTGAACTCATTGATATTCTACCTCTGAGTACACTCCCAGCCATTTAAAAAAATTTTTAACCTTGAAGCAGGCTCTCACTAAGTTGCTAAGGCTGGTCTTGAACCTGTAATCTTTCTGTCTCAGCCTTCCAAGTACTGGGATTATATATGTGCACCACTATGTCTGGCTTGTGCCTAAGATTTAGAAAGTGCTCAACAAATACTAGCATCCATCATCATCATCTGAATGAGAAGGCCAAGGTCAGGCCAACTGAAAGGAAATACACCATGACCCCCAGGAGGAAGCTTTCACAAACCTCATTCCCAAAATAGATACAATACATTGTTGATTAACAACCTTACAGTCTCAAAAAGAACCTAAAATACCAAATATTTTGATAAATATGTAGTATTTGATACCAAGAAGGTTTTTTGTTTGTTTTTGGTTTTGTTTGTTTGTTTGTTTTGGTGGTGCTGGGGTTTTTGGAAACCCTTCTACCTCTGGGCTACACTCCCAGACCTATTTTATACTTTTTTTTAAATTTGGAAACAGGGTATCTTAAACCAGCATGGATGGCTTCGAACCTGCGTGGCTGGCTTCGAACCTGCATGATCCTCTTGTCTCCACCTCCCAAGCACGGGGATTACAAGCGTGTGCCACCACGCCCGGCTACCAAGAAGTTTTAACTACACATTTATATTTTGCAGACTACAGATTTCAAGTAACTATTTTACAGATAAAGCGTATGGATATATACATATTATCAATGTGTGTGTGTGTGTGTGTGTGTGTGTGTGTGTGTGTGTGTGTGTGTACTTACATAAGTACATGGGCTTTATCTATAAACTTTGGTTGAAGAAATAGATTGATAATGAAGATTTCTTTTTTCCTGAAATGTGTTCAGTAGAAATGTAGAAAGGTGAAAAAAATAACTTCTGGATTATATAACTTTTTAAAATCTGGTCTAATGGCAGTACATTTTCCACTTCCTTGGAATGACAATATACATTAATTTTTGTTTGGCAATGTACATCTCTCAATTTGTGGGTAAAATGGTCTTTAATTCTGTGTCACCAACTCTCCTCCTTTAAACTGGTTACCTCATTTTTCTTACCAGTTGTGTGATGGTTCATTTTCTGTGTGGACTTGATTGGGTCATGGGGTGAAGAGATATTTAGTCAAAAATTATTTCTTGGAGCATAAGTGAGGTTACCAGAATGGATTAGCATTTCAATCAGTAAACTGAATAAAGCAGATTGCCCTCTCCAATATGGGTAAACCCTTTCCAATCCTTTGAGAGCCAGAACAGAACAAAAAGGAAAACAAAATAGAATCCTTACCCGTCCTGTTCTCGGTCTCTAGCACTGACTGCTTGAGCTGGGATATTGGTCTCTTGTCCCCATACTTGGACTAGGACTTAAACCATCAGTGCTCATGGTTGTTAGGCCTTAGGACTCAGGCTGGAACTGCACTACCAGCTTTCCCAAGTCTTCAGCTTACATATGGCAGCCAACAATGAGAATTCTCAGTCTGCATAATTGCATGAGTCAGTGTCCATGATAAGTTTCTTTCTAGATTTGATATGTAGATATAGACAGAGATCCATCTTCTATTGGTTCTGTTTCTCTGGAGAACCTTAAATACATTAACTCAAACTATATAGGACAAGGGCTCCTTCAAAGAGCCCCTAGAAAAATCCAGTAGCCCTTTCTTGGTGCTCTCTGCAAAATATAAGCACTACCTATGATATATAGTGCTAGCCCTCTTTTCTGGCACTTTGAAGACTTAGTTTCAGGGATGCCATATTCTCCTAATAATTTTTAGGCAAATCCTTTTTATGCTTCTTTCCTGGAAAATAGTTGTTATGGTTTTAGATGTAGAATGTCACCTGAAAGAGTTCATGTACTGATGTTCAGAGTTGATCATGAGGTTGTAATCTCATGAGTGGATACATCCAATGTAACAGATTTATTGGGTAGTAGCGTAGGCAGGTAGGCTGTGGCTGCAGGAGGTAGGTCACTAGAGGAATGGCTTTAGGGACTGTTTGTGTCCTTGAATCCCCTTGCTTGCTCTTTCTAGCTTAATGCCTGTTATAGAAGGGCAGAGCACTCACTCTCCCTTTCTCTGCCTCCTGCCAGCACACCCTGATTCTACAGCAGTAACTTAGCCTCACATGAACCAACCCCCTGAAATCTCCAGAACTGTGAGTAAATAAATCTTCCTTTCTCTAAACTATACAGTCAGTTGTTCTGGATTACAGCAGTGAGAATACTGATTGAAACAAGTTATTGCTTGTACTGTGCAAAGCATGCTTGTATCGTTATGTTACCAGGTTTAATCCCTGAAATTACCTTGCCAGGAAGTTTTGTTATAAACAAATGAAGAAAGTAAGGTGTTGAATGGCTACATAACTTAGCCAGCATCACTCAGTGAGTGATCTGGTTAGTTTTTGACTCCAGGTCTGTCTGATTTCAGTCAAGGTTTTCACCACTATGCCTCATTTGCTCTCTTCCATGAATATCCTCCAGTGCCAATCCTGAGATGTCTCACTAAGTTCTTTATTATTTTTCTCAAAATATTTCTTCTATTCCTTTTTTCCCCCACTTCCAACTTTCTTATCAAAATGTGCTTTTCCAGCCAGGTGTGGTGGCGCACACTTGTAATCCCAGCATTTGGGAGGCTGAGACAGGAGGATCACGGTTCTCAACCAGCCTCAGCTACTTTGTGAGGCCCTTTGCAACTCTGTGAGACCCTGTTTCACCCTGTACCTCAGAGGTAGAATGCCCCTGAGTTCCATGTCCAGTGCAGCAGAAAACAAAACAAAACAAGAAAAAATACTTTTCCCCCCTAAGCAATATTACCTGTTTTTTTTTTGTTGTTGTTGTTGTTGTTTTTGTTTTTTGTTTTTTTTTTTTTGGTGTGGTACTGGGGTTCCTGGAAACCCTTCTACCTCCAGGCTATACTCCCAGACATATGTATATATATGTATATATATATATATATATATATATATATACACATATATATATATACACACACACACACATATATATATATATATATAATTTTTTTTTTTAATTTGGAAAGAGGGTCTCTTAAGCCTCGCTTCAAACCTGCAAGATCCTCCTGTCTCCGCCTCCCAAGCGCAGAGATTACAAGCGTGCACCACCACACCCGGCTATTACCTGCATTTTTAAAGCAGATTCCTGACTGAGCCTTTGCTCTAGATTTCAATATCAACTCTCAAACTAGCTTTCTTCTTCTGGGTCTTTTTTATGAATCCAGCCAATACCACATATACTTGCAGGCCAGTTTTTCTGTTCTTCTAGCCTAGTTGTTACAAAATTATGTGGAGAAGACCTAATCTCATAACTTAAGATTTTTCAGAGGAAGTATTTTCAGAGGAAACATACCTAACTTCTTTTTTGCAATCTACTCTTGTTCACTCATTTATGAATTTAACCAGACCCTTTTTGAAATGATGCATATTTACAGTATGTTCTTATATCATCTCATCTAGGAGCAGACACTATCAGTTTATCTTCTAACAGTAACACTAAAAAGCACTATTACCATGATCAAGGTCCTACCTTGCTGTATGAGAAAGGGTTAACTCACCAGACCTAAGTAGCTCAAACCCTACACATCCCCAAAAGAATCCTGTCTGTAGGCTGGCCCTCTGCCAGCTCAGGAGAGATGGGCTCTGAGCATTTGGAATATTCTGCCTGATAAAGAGATCTTTCTTTTTCTTTTCTTTTTTTCTTTTTTTTTTTCATTTTTTCTTTGAATGCCTGGGGCTTCAGGTCAAGTGGCAATAGTTTGATCAGCTATTTATGCCAAGAACATGATTAATTGTGAATGCCTGCCTTTGCTCTGGGGTGGCAAGGGTCTGAGCAGCTGGTAAGTCATACAGGTGCTGCTTGCCTCTGACTGAACTCCAGTGAGCCTGGGCAGCCCCCACAGCCAGCAACACTTCTCACATGTTGCTACATGCTGTTGCTGGGAGCCAGCCTCCCCCAGGAGAGGACCCCTGAAAGCTCATGTCTAGTCTCTCCTGGACTTCTCCTCATCTGCCTTTCCCTTTGCTGATCTTAACTTGTAGCCTTTGGCTATACTAATCTGTAATGATAACACATTTTTTGAGTGCTCCTAGCAAATTACTGAGTCAGATAGTGGTCTGGGGTCATGCTCTTTCTTTCCCTTTGGGTGGAACTATCTAAGCTCCTACTAGATTTGTCCATCTTGCCATAATATTTTGCCCCCATTAAAACTGAAAATGTCGTGACCTTTTTCTCAAATTTTGCTGTTTTTCTCTGACTTATACTGAGAAAAACAATCCTGTCCAAGAATGATGCCATTGAAGCAAAGGACAAAACAGATTATTCTGGACTTAATACATTTTTAAAGACTTAGAAATTGTTTGAAATGAAATATGTAGATGTTAAGCAAAAGGCTTCAAGGAAAATTCACAGAAAATTAATTTTTTGGCAGTATGCCCATTACTTCAGCTCATTTAGTTAAAATGAAAATTTCATTTATGGGGTGAATATATGAGAAGTGATGCTTTTGTCATTATATGTGAATCAATGCTTCATTCCTTATATTTAATTATTTCCCCGTTTTTCCCCCCAGTTTTCAAGCACTCACCAATAATATACTTTTTATTCACCTTTCACATTCTGAAATACATTTACATGTACTTTTCTGATCCTCATTTTTGTCTCACAGATCAGTTCTTTGGCCTCAAAATTCCTGGTTATTTTCCCAATGTCCTCCGATGAATCATAATCAAACTCAGAATCCCACAGACTTGGTTTATAAAACAATGATACATATACTCAACTAACCCGAAGACGCAAGCATTGCCTGCTCAGAATCCCCATTCTCCGTATGCACAGCCAATCCTGCCAGGAATTCAGAGGCCGAGGACTTCCTTCCCTCTCCTCCCCCTTCCTCTCTTCCTTTCTCTATATTTAAACCATCAGCAAATTCTGCTAGCTCTTCCCCCAAACCCATCCACATTTCCCATCACCACAACTGCTTAAGCCATGCCATGTCTTGCTTGCAACAGCCTCCAAACTAGTCTCCCTGCCCTCATTCTTGTTCTCAGCATAGCCACAGTGATTCGGTTCAGCCACGCAGATTATGCATTGCTCTTTAAACCCCTCCGAGGTTTCCCACGTCATTGACTGTAAACACCAAAGCCTTGACAGTCGCTCTCTAGACACTGCATGGTCTGTCCTTGACACCTCTCTGGTTCCACATCCTCTCCCACATCATCTCTCTTTCCCTTCCTCGCCCCCTCATACTTCCCCTTTAGCCTCCCCCCACCCCAGAGCTGACATTCTAGAGGGGGAAGCTAGGCAGACAAAAGAAACTATTAAATTTTACAGTAGAAAAGTAGATAACAAGTGCTGGGAATAAAAATAAAACCCAGAAGGGAGTTAGGGAATAGCGATAGCTGGTCATAGCAAGGTTATAATTTAAGTAAGATGATCACCGCTGGTCGGAGAAAGAGACATTTGAGCAAATACTTAGCGGAGATGAGGGTGCAGCCACACAGATATGTGGGGGTACCAGGTGGAAGGAACAAATGCAGAGGGCACCCCTGTGTGTACAGGAGGAGCATTCCTCCTGAATGGAGAAACTTAATGTGCCAAGACAAACTTTTAAGTAGATGGTTATACACAGAGTACACAGCTGTGTAAATATAATTAGATAAAAAAGAAGCAATAAAATGTGTGTATAAATATAAACTCTTAAAAGATAAAAAAAAAAGTCCTATATTGCTTGAACCTTCAGGATTACTCAGGGTGAGAACAGTGGTCCAGTGCCCTCCCAATGCCCTGGAGACATAAGGCTCTCACTCCATCCACCCCACGTTGGCAGATGGCTTTAGCCCAAGTCTCGCTATGCCAGCCGGTAGGGTGCACCTATGATCACATCTCGCTTTTTGAATGTCCCTGGTTCCTTGACATTCCACAGATGGTTTCTCTGAGTTTTCTCAGGGTCTTTTTGGAATGCCACCTCAAAACATTCAGCTCATCTGGCACAAGATTAGAAATCCCATCACTCTGCCCCAACACCAGCCAGGCCTCCCTTTCTGCTAAGTGAATGTTTGGGTGCTAAGAATTGTTTTTACATTGTTCTGCTTAAAATTTAAGTGATTCCCTTCATGTTACTATTTTTAACCACATTTCCAAAGAGATTTATTACTATTTAATGGTTTGGTATAGAGACTTTTTTGTAAGTTTTTAAAGTCTTTCTACACTGAAAGTTTTTATCAAGAGAATTTAAAAGAATAAGGATGCTCTATAATTCTGAACTGATAGCCTGGATCTGCAGGATAAAAAAATAAATATTCTCCTGCAGTAATATTCCATTTCTGTTCCACATCTGTAATATACCAACAGAAATACCCCTGTCACAGGAGTGTACTAAAGATTAAGGATAATATGACCAAGGTTGCTAGAACTATAACTGACATATACAAAGTAGGCACTCAATAAAGAAAATTCTTGTTTTTAAAAAGAAGGAAAAAAGCCAGGTGTGGTGGCGCACACTTGTAATCCCCATGCTTGGGCGCTTGTTAGGCGGAGACAGGAGGATCACGCTGGTTCGGAGCCAGCCGCACTGGCTTAAGAGACCCTGTTTCCAAATAAAAAAATATAAAGTAGGTCTGGGAGTGTAGCCCGGAGGTAGAAGGGCTTCCAGAAACCCCAGTACCACCAAAAAATAAATAAATAAAATAAAATAAAAAGAAGAAAAAAGAAACCAACTTAGAACCTGAAATACAGCCAGCTATTTAATGTTTACATATGTGTGCACATAGAAGGTCATGAGCATTTAACCTGGTGTCTGTATCCTCATCCTGATGAATCAGCTGTCTGAATTTCCTTCTGTCTTTAGCTTCCTGCTCTGATAATGCCAGCTCCGTTCTTGCTATCTCCTAATCCTCTTTCCTGTAATATTTCTCTACCCAAATTTTCAAATTCACGTACTCATTAGATCCCATCTCTATTCCCAGCTAGACTCCCCAAAGCTACCTCTTTTGATCAAACCTGACAGAATTCCTTTTTGCCCAGGCCAATTTGTAACAATTTTTCAAGTATTACTCAAAATGAATATGGAGGCTACATGGCCACTATGTAGTGATTCTTAAGTTAAATGAAGCAGGGGAAGAAGACAGTTGCCAGTCAGGATCCTTAAAACTTAATGATTGTATGAAGTAACTGACTCCTCTATGTGTGTATTTGGGGGGAGGGGTATCATGGGGAATGAACCCAGGAGTATTATACCTCTTAGCTACCTTTTTTCTTTCTTTTTTTTTTTTAAACAGGACCTTCTAAGTTACTGAGTAAGCTGCTGAGGCTGACCTTCAACCTGCTATCCACATGTCTTTACCTCCCAAGTCCTGGGATAGCAGACTCTTTCAGTGACGCCTTATCCCATGCTGTGCTCTCCTTTGAAAGACAAATCTCACATATTTCCAATACATAAGCAGCCTAAAACCAGTCTCTTCAATCCCTCGGGACATCTTACTTTTCTGAGTGACTCTCTAGGAGTGATTTTCCTGGCATTTGTGTCATTTAAAGTCACCATTTGTCCATGTATTCTTTTCTAATCTACACAAGAAATTTCTATTGCTTCCATAGTGATTTCAGGAATTTCACTCAATCCTATTTGTCCATTTACCTCAATACCTATCATAAGCCTGAGAAGCATCAATTTCTATCCACACACCTAATTTCCCAACTAAACACCTATCTGCTTATTCATCAGTTTAATTTTTTTAATTTTTACTTTCCTTGATATTTCAAAAGATTTGCCTTTTTTCAGGAGCACACAGTTCTTCCCTTATCACCCATCACTGAAAGAATGATGGATCATCCCAATTTACAGAGAAGACTAAAAGGAATCAGTGTAGGCATAATGTCTCTAAATTTATCTTAATAGCCTTACCTCCAACCCTGAATAGAAACAAGTCATAGTGCAATGCTCAAAAGAAGGAAGAAAACCAGAAGATGCCTTCAGCAGAAGATGGGGAACACTCCCATATCCCAAGACGCTGTTGCATGCCCGTCACTGTGGCTTTCCAGGAAATGGGGCAGGTCCAGACAAAGGAGGTAGAAGAGCCAAGGGCAGCTCATTAATTTCTTTTTTCTATAACTCTTTTGGTACATCAGGGCCCATAGTATAACAGACTTAAAAGATCTGACTTGAAGTCTGTTATAGGTTGAATTTTGCTCCTAAAAACACATATGTTGAAGTCCTAACCTGCAAAGGTGACCCTCCGAATGTGATCCTATTTGGAAACAGTATGTTTGTAGATGTTATCACTTGAGACATACTAGTGTTGAAAAAGCTCCTAATCCAGCATGACTAGTATTACTATAAAGAGGAAAATTTTGGAGACAGACACATGCACACATGTGACTGACATGTGAAATGAAAGGAGAGATGGGATACTTGGAAAGGGGCTGATGAGTGGAGCTCAGTGGTAGTGTGCTCATTTACCATATGTAATGTCCAGTTCAATTCCCAGTACCATCACCACCACCATCACCCCCCAAAAAAGAACTTAAAAAGACACAAAACAGATTCTCAAAACATGGCCTCAGAAGGAACCGTATGTCAATATCTAAATTTTGGGCTTCTAGTCTCCAGCACTGTGAGAAGATAAATTTCTGTTGTTTAAGCCACAAATTTCTGGTTTTTTGTGATAGTTTATAATGGACCTAACAAGTTAGTATAGAGTGCTAATGACACAATTTTCTTATTTCTAAAGCAGGCATTGTAATGAATGTACCAAATGCCAAGAACTATACTAAATATCTCATTTAATCCTTTCCCAGTTCCATAATATAGACACTAATGTCATCCCTTTCCCAGCAGAAGAAACTGAGGCATGAACCAATGAAGTAGGTTACTAAGGTCATATACAAAGTGAAAGATATAAAATATAAAACAAGGCTGTCTGAACAACATGCTATGAAACCAGTATCTTTGCAAACCATAATGTTCCTCAAAATTAAAGAAGCTACCATCATATAGTTTCCTTATCCAAAAGCCTCTATTCCTCTCATTGCAATTAACGATATTCTCTTATCCATGCGCTCCATAATCTCTCTCTGGCCTACCTTTTCAATCTCATCTGCCATTTCCTCTTTTTTTTTTTTTTTTTTGGTGGTACTAGGGTTCCTGGAAGCCCTTCTACCTCCGGGCTACACTCCCAGACCTATTTTGACATTTTTATTTGGAAACAGGGTCTCCTAAGCCAGCGCGCGGCTGGCTTCGAACCTGCGCGATCCTCCTGTCTCTGCCTCCCAAGCGCGGGGATTACAAGCATGCGCCACCACGCCCGGCTGCCATTTCCTCTTTACCACAGCTCTGCTTCCACACTTACCTGCAGTCTTGCTTAAGCACTATTACCATTTTTGTTCTTTATTCCAAATGTTACTCTCTTTCATGGGATTCTAGCTCTCAATCTGCTTCACACTCAACCTGGTATTTTTCTCAAAGAACATAACTTTCTTTAATGAAGCCTTCCTTGGGAAATCCACCTGTACGTCATCTCTCCTGTGAACCCATCTATGTATTGCTCAATACTCTTTGAGAATTAAGGGATGGTACCAGCCATGAAGACTCTCATATCATCTTAAGTGATGATGAAAAAATAAAGTATCTGCAAAATCACTAAAATAAAAGGAAGTCAGTTTGCATGAGAAGGACAAAGTACTACAGAAGTTTGCAGAAGAGAGTTAACACTTCTGACTGGGTTGAACAAAAGTATGCACTGAGGAGAGAGCATCTTATCTGGGACTTAAAAAGAAACAGTAAGGATGTGTAAGGTTTTAACTATCTCTACTATACACTTATTACAAATTGCATGCATACTGACTTACTATAAGTTACATGGTTATCTTTCCTTCCTACTGAGTTACTATAAGTTACATGGTTATCTTTCCTTCCTACTGACTTACTATAAGTTACATGGTTATCTTTCTTTTGTACATTTATTGTTTAAGTCTTTTGTGATTCCAAAAGGGATTTGAGGTAGCTCTCACCTATTTGGTATAAGTTGCTAGGCATCAGAGATGTAGTCACCCTTATCTTTCCTATAGTGTAAAACACCACTGAATATGTGCAGTGCAGGCCTTCAAAATATGTGTGGAAAGCAATGAAATAATATATAAAGAACAATAAAAAAAAGAGAATGTCAGGAAAAGAGATCAGTGAATTCTCACAATTTTTCCAAGAAGTCCTCCTGGATCTGACACCCACTCCATTTCTGCTCCCCCTCCTCCTATGTCTTCTCCCTGGCCTATCTGCTTGCAGTGCTTTCTCCCCTACTACTTTTACACAGGATCCCTTGAGGCCCCCACAGTTGAGTCTCCCCCTGCCCTTGTAATCCTCTCAGATCACTTCCTTCCTGAATCCTGTTGCATGCTTTTGTCTCCATTCAGCACTTAATTGTTCTCATAAGGATTCATATTCAGTTATCCTTTTCAAATCAGGTTTTATAGCCTCTCAAAGTTGAGAACCATGTCATATTTATTTTGTACGCATCCTCTGTTCCTGCCACCCAGACATCTCCTCAAACACCAACGTACCTGCCAAATACTTGCTGAGTGACTAAATCCTTTCAGTATTCCTATCATTCAAGTGCAATGTTCTTTGATCTGACTCTCTGAGTTCACAAGTACATTGGAAAAAAGTTATACATCAAAGCGTTCATTCACTTGGGACTAACACAAATTTATTTTTTCTAAAACTTGCAATTACTGAGCCAAAAGTCAGTGGCTTCACTAACAAGAAAAAAATGAAAATGAAAGGACACAAAAAAAGGAATCTGTAATAAAGTTGCCCTAACACTGCGAGATCAACTCAGCTTCCTTAGGCTTATCATTTTAGAACAATTTAGTAGTATAAATACTGCCATACATATCTTGCCCAAGAAAGAGATATTGAAAGTGGCCAAATCTCAAAATATCTGGGGAGAGGCTAGGGATTGAACCCAGGGTCATTCTACCTCTGAACTACATCCCCAGCTGTATTTTAGTTTCCATTTTGAAACAGAATCTTGCTAAATTGATGAGGTTGGCCTCAAACCTGTGATCCTCCTGCTTCAGCCTTTGAGTACTGTAGCTATAGGCACATGCCACCACTCTTAGCCAATAATCTCAAATATGTAAGATGAAATTTAGCAAGTTGAAGTAAAATTGCACTCTTATAAATTTCTCATAGCAGACAGCTGCCGTTTATTAATTTGCATAGAGAATAATTCTATGCAAGTCACAAAAGGTAAAAATCTTAGGACCCTAATGGATAGCACAGGGGTAACAAGATGACCTCAATAATACTAGTTTCCTTAGTGTGGAAGATCATTAAATTTCCCAGTAATGTTTAAGAAAATATTAATTCCATTATTTTATAAAAGCAAGAGATTGATTACTGTGTTGGTCCTTAATCCTCTTGGTTCTCAATAGAACCACAGGTTCTAACTGTGGAAGACTTCAAGTAAAGGTAGAGGACGAAGAGAACAAGAAATAAACTAAAGAGGTTAAAACAAAAACCACCCCAAGCTAACTTTGCAGATGTTCAGTGCTCTCAAGAATCAGTTTCCTCTGAGATAGGTAATTGTGAAAAGCATTTCAAATTTGTTTTAAAACTATAGGCAGCCAGGCGTAGTGGCGCACGCTTGTAATCCCAGCATTCAGGAGGCTGAGACCAGAAGATCGCAGTTCGCGGACAGCCTCAGCTACTTAGTGAGGCCCTTTGCAACTTAGTGAGACCCTGTTTCAAAATAAAGAATAAAAAATAGGGCAGGCGGCATAGCTCGGAGGTAGAATGCCCCTGGGTTCCATCCCCAGTACTGCAAAAAAAACAAAAAAAAACCAAAAAAACTATAAGCATTAAAAGTAAGATGAAACTTTTTTTTTTTTTGTGGTACTGGGGATTGAACCCAGAGGCATTCTACCTCCAAGATACACCCCCAGTCCTATTTTATTTGGAAATAGAGTCTCACCAAGTTTTGGAAGGCCTCACTAAGTAACTCAGGCTTTCCACAAACTCAGACTCTCCTATCTCAGCATCCCAAAGACTGGGATTACAAGCATATGCCACCATGCGCAGCTCAAGATGAAATTCTTAATGCCAACACTGACTTTGCTGTGCTCCATTTTCTACCATTCTTCCAAACCCATTGATCCATATCAGCTGAGAGCTTATTTTCTGATATCTTTTGCCGAATGAAAATAAGCCTGCTTTCAGTATAGTTACATCTTAAGTATTGAGAAGAAACAGAACCATGGGCCTAAAACCATGTGATTGATTCTCTCAGAGATTCTATCTTCTTTAACACAATAAAACAAAGATCACATTCTGTTTCTAAAAATAGCATTATTGTTTTTAAGCATAAACACTACTACAAGAAGCTTGGTAATTGAGAGAAGTTCCCAGAGACTCTTGCTGCCATATGCATCTCCATGTTTTGATCACACAACTAGTTCCTGGGGCCACTAAAACTCCATTCCTCTGCTGTCAGCCTGGGTCTACCAGAGACACAGAACAGAGAAAGGTAAGAGAGAAATGCAAGTCCAAAAGGAACATCATACTCTGGTGCCAAGACTGTTTTTTAAAAGATTTTCTAGAATAAAAAATGTGAATAAGGATTTAAGGTACAGGTAGTGATGAATCTGTTAATTAATTTTATTTCGGCAGTCATTACAAAATGTGTATATCAAATTAATCTGTCAATTAAATATTTCATGTGTGTGTGTGTGTGTGTGTGTGTGTGTGTGTGTGTGTGTTAGTTACAGGAGATTGAACCCAGGGACATTCTACTTCCAAGCTACATCACCAGTCCTTTTTTAAATTATTTTCAAAACAGGGTTTTGCTAGGTTGCTAAGAGTTTTGCTAAATTACTGAAACTGACATAGAACCTACAATCCTCCTATATCAGCCTCCCAAGTACTGGGATTAAGGCATGTGCCACCATGCCTGGCTTCAATTAAGTATTTCTTTAAAATTGAAAAAAATGTTAAGAGCCAGGCGTGGTGGCGCACACTTGTAATCCCCATGCTTGGGAGGAGACAGGAGGATTGCGCAGGTTCGAAGCCAGCCGCGCTGGCTTAAGAGACCCTGTTTCCAAATAAAAATGTAAAAATAGGTCTGGGAGTGTATCCCGGAGGTAGAAGGGCTTCCAGGAACCCCAGTACCACCAAAAAAAAAAAAAAAGAAAGAAAGAAAGAAAAAGAAAAAAAAAAAAGAAAGAAAGAAAGAAAAAGAAAAAAGTATGAAGAAAAATGGCCCCTTTAGGGGAGAAAATAAATTCAGCATAGAAGAGTGTTTTAATGTTTGATTGAAGGCTGATGGAATCATAAATGATCAATATTTAACCAGACAATAAGTACTTTGTTGTAATAAAAAAAAAAATGCTATGTAAAAACTTTTATTTAAAGCAGCAGCCAGGCTGGCACAAGCCTGTAATCCCAGGACTTGTGAGGTTGAATCAGGAGGAGTATAGGTTCAAGGACTGCCTTAGCAATGCAGTGAGACTCCCAGCAACCTAGTGAGACTGTTTCTAAAGAAAGAGTAAAAGGGGCTGAGGATATAGCTCCAAGGTAGACTGTGCCCGGATTAAATTCCCAGTACCACAAAAAAAGAAAGCAAGCTTTATTTAAAACAGTAAAAGTAGCCAAATATGGTGTAGCACGCCTGTAATGTGAGGACTTTGGAGTCTGAGACTGGAAGATTTCAGGTTCGAGGCCAGTTCCAGCAAATTGACCCTAATGACTCTAATTCAAAGTTAAAAAAATGAAAGAAAGATAAAAAGAAAAAAATAAATAAAGGGCTGGGTGTTGCTCAAAAGTAAAATGTTCCTGGATTCAATCCCCAGTATGTAAATAAACATATAAACAGTAAAACTGATCATTCTACATTTATCTGACTAAATCATTAATTTCTAAGATTTTCAAGTTCAGATGCATGAAGTCATAGAATTAAAGACCTACAAGAAAAAGTCTAACATACTTTCAAGACAACCTCATTTTAACCTTTCTAGGTTAGAAAACTCAAAAGCCTCCTTCAGAAACCCATCCTAAAAAATAAAAATGCTCAGAGAAACTTGATTATATTTCGTGTAAATCCCTGTTGATACTTGATGTAAGTTGATTTTCCTCCTTCCTTTTCTTCAGGGAAGATGGAAAACAGCTGCTCAACATTCCCTTTCTGTCCATATTTTTCCTTCTGGCCAGGCCATTTTCTCCCTTGAGAGAAGTGTAAACACTGCAGGTGATTCCAGAATCCAGCTGGCTTCTGCGGCATGACTGTCCTTGGGGCTGGAGAGCCCGGCTGGTTCATGCTCCTGGAATTACATCATTAAACTGCAAAGGCCAAAAAAACCCAAAGAAATGTTTGTTTGTTTTTTTTTTCTCCCAAGATTTTGTGGAATTGTAGAAATCCATTGCTTATAGTACATCCTCAGAGACAGCAGGAAAGAAAGTTCAATCGGTCCCCCTCTGGAAAGTAAGCAGTGTTTCCCTGCTGCCATGCGCCGTGGTCTGCACTATGGCTCAATCTGTGTTGGGTGCTGAATGCACCTTGTCATGAAATATTTTAAAACTATTTGGTGGTTTTTATCATGCAGTTCTTGAGTTTCTTGTCCCTGGTGTAATTTTCTGAATTTAATTTTAGAAATATAATAACCCCTTCAATATTCCAAACTAAAGGAATATTCCATAACAAGAGTCAATTTCTAGTCAGTTATTCGTCAAATGAGTAATCTATACTGAACTGACTACATAATCTGAGAATTACTACATTTCATGCCAAAATTTACACAGCCAACACTAATTCTACCTCCCACTCCAGAAATTGCTAAGAAATATACTCATTTTTTTCTTGCAAGTCATTGACAGCCAGAGAAACCAGTATACTGCCTGCATATTTCATCAATAAAAATATTACAAACCCATAAATTTGCAGAGACCATTTCCTTCATAAATTTTCTTTGAAGAGTTATGAAATGCGGACTCCACTCTGTTGTGGGGTAACTTCACATGCATTAAATGCTTACTGCTTAGTAGCTAAGTCTGTTGCACATGAGAAAAATGCAAACACCAGAACTGATCAACAAATGCAGCTTTACAACTCTACGGTATGCGTGTATGCAGTGAATATTTCAAATGGAAAGATGTAAATGACAGCTTTTCAACTGGTTATGAGCCTACACAATTACAAGAAGAGTATGGATAATAATTTAAAAACACACTGGGTTTTTTATGATTTTCCTACTATTTCACATTAATTGAGGAGAAGAGAGGTACTATTAATTCTATAAGTATCTTCCAAAAGGTAGGAGGGGTGTATGGCATGAAGATCCAGTTAAAAATGGTGGCAAACTCTTTCTGACCCTATCTTGGACAAAGCAGATGGACACAAATAACCCACAATGTCTATCCCCAAATATGCAACCGAAATATAACTCCATATGTCTTGTTATATTTTTAATACCAAGACCATGCTTATAGCCATAAACTTATGGCTATAACTATTTCCAAATACAAAACGTCAAAGCAAATCATGCCTGATTATCATTATTGGCTATAGCTTGTACTTATTACTGAAGAGGGAGATTCTGTTTAGGAATCGTTTACTAACATTTGATGATAACACTCATCAATATCACGATGACAGAATATTCCAAGGAAGCTGAAACAAATTGAAGGAAATCCAGTGGTCACCTAAGACATTAAAATTCATAGTGTGATTCTGAACTAAGACCTGAACATAAGACTCCCTTCAAGAAATAAACAGATGGCCTTCACAGTCTTTCTTCTTTTCCAAATGAAAATCATTCCTTTTCTTCTCTGGGATCTCTAACAGGCTCTTTGAACACTTTTCCTGCAGCAGGTTTATACTCTTCTGGGTATCTGAAGGAAGATCTGGAATCCACCCCCTCAACAGGCTACAGCTTGCTTGTCTACGAGAGAAGTTAACACCACCACTGGTAAAGCACCAAGGATGCTGGCCAAAAAGAACTGAGACGAGTCCAGGACTCTGCAGGAATTAGAAGAGGCCCCACAAAGAAATCCTCACGAGTCATAAGGAGAGAGAGAGGAGCAGCCCAGGAGGCTTCAGGAAGGCAGTCTGTACACGGCCAATTACGAAGAAGCCTGGAAAGCACACAAACATTCTGTGGGGCTCACAGTCTATGCTCAGTGGTGAGGACAAAAGGGATAATCAAGGAGATCTGTGGGAAAGTGAAATGTAAATTTTTAATAATATGGATTCCGATTCATAAAGTAAAAAAGCAGCAATTTACATTCATCTCATACTTGATTTATGCCACTACTTGCAAATTATGCCGTTACTTGTAAAATGATAGACAAGTCTCTTACCTTCAGTATTTCCATTTCTGCACCACTAAAGGTAAGAAACCTGCCCTATATCACTCTCCATTTCTACTAGGCTAAAATATGAAAATATTAAAAAATTTTGAAACAATGAAAAAGTACTAGGTAATTTGAAAATGCAAGTATTTGTGTAGCTGTATGATCTACCATGGACTTTTTCTTTCTTTCAACTGTGTAAATGCATATAAATATATAGGCAAGAGTTTATTAATACTAATTCTCCTTTATCCTATCTACAACACTTTTTATTTTTCTTCTAGTTTGAGTCTTTTCTGAAACACTTCTCCATAAACTAAACAAACCATTTCTCTAAATATAAATAAAAGTCATAAAACACTAGGAGGATCAGAATTTGGAATTACATTTACTAATTATATAAACAGAAAGATTTTCATTGACAATTATGTCAATGAAAAATAGAATCCACCTAATATAAAGCTTAATTTTTAAAGAGGAAGGAATTTTACAATTGGAATTTGAGAGTAGACTTTTTGAAAAATCTTCTCTCTAAGTACTGCTATCACCAAATAGAAGCATGGATCAGTCCCTTACAAGTCTGGTATTCTAATAATGACTTTAAGTTCTGCCACTAATTCACCATATAAATTTCATGGGAAAATAATTTCCCTCTAGGCTTAGACTCCTGCCTCATTCCTATGTTGGGTGCCAATTGCAAGTGTGGGATTTTATTGTGCCATCCAAACATTTGCCAATAAATGGGTGAACCCTCAAGAGTTATTATACAAATCACTGTAAGGAATAATAATGCAATTTTTAAAAAATTAAGACTTTTCCCTTTTCTTGGAGATTGAACCCAGGAATATTTTACCTCTAACCTCCACCCCCAGCTCTATATTATTTATTTTGAAACAGACTCTCACTGAGTTGCAGAGGGTCTCACTAAATTGCTACGGTTGGCCTCAAACCTGCAATCCTCCTGTGTCCGCTTCTCAAGGACTGGTATTACAGGTGTGCGCCATCAAGCTCTGCTAAGACGTTTAATAAGAACCTTCCTGTTTCTTGCTCTGACACATTCTTTCAGTGGGGTTACTGGCCATGGAGATGCCTTCAGAGCCTTACTTACTCCTTCACAATAGCAAAGATCCAGCCCCTTCAGGTAATGAAATAATGTTTCTGCTATGATGAAGCTCCCTCCACCACAGGTTCTGGTTCTCCTCCCAGGCCTGCCACAAACACCTCCAAGGGCAATAATGGCATTTTCTTTTTCTTTCTTTTGTTCTTTCTTTCTTTTATTTTTTAACTTAATGGGCTGTAGAGATGGTGAAGCATTAGATGGATATTTACTATATTTAGGATTCAAACATTAATGTCTAAGTAAGGCTTAATATAGGCTGCAACTGCAAAATGCTGGTCTTTTGCTAATTTACCCCTTTTGAAAACAAAGATTACCAGTATACTAAAACCCAATTTAAATATTTTATCTTTCTTTGTTCCCCTCCAGTCATTTATTAAAACCATAATATTGGGTAAGAATCATGTAATTTCTTCCCTGCAATACACTGTGATGCAAGTAGAAATAAATAGTAAAAATACTCGTATCACAAATAACATTAAGAAGTGTATAAACCAGTATCTTAGCAATTGAAGAATGCATTTTCAGATATTAAAAAGGAAAAAAAGGCCCACCAGGAATGGTGGCATACTTTTGTAATCCCAGCATTTGGGAGGCTGAGACAGGAGGATCGTGGTTTGCAGACAGCCTCAGCTACTACTTAGTGAGGCCCTTTGCAACTCAGTGAGCCAGTGTTTCCAAAAATAAAGAAAACCCACAGGGCTGGGGGGGTGTAGCTCAGAGGTAAAATGCCCCTAAGTTCTATCTCCAGTACTGAAAAAAAAAAAAAAAAGGCAAAAAAGCGGGTTTACAATGAGGCACTGGGAAACATCTGAGAAGTTAAGAACTTCCGCTCTGGGATGCCTACCACATTCTCCCAGGAGCACATATCTCTACTACTTAACTTGAGAGCCACATTCATAACTACTAAGGTAGATGCACACACACGGTGACTAAGATGTACTGACCTTGTCTGACCAACCTAGCTGATTTCCTTACCAAGTGCTTTCCCTTCACCAGGCCCCAACCTCAGAGGGAGGAACCTGAAACAGCCTGTGCCAAGCCGGACCAGGAATGGAACCTAATATCCCATCATTGCAAAGGCCTATATCGTGTTCTGAGGAAAATTTCCCTCTTTGTCAAAGTTCTCTCTTTTTTTTTTTCTTCTAAGAATTCCCTTTTACTGGGTGACTGTATTACCAATTTTAAATCTGAATGTTAAAATCTGTTTTGTGGGCCACTGTTTTTATTTAACTAGTACTTGGTGAAACACACTGAAATCATGCGCCAGTGAAAAAAACTTCCCACACTCAAACACACAGGTGCTGCTTATGTTTTCTTTTGCTGTATCACTGGCTCCAAGGGAGCTTGGGCTGCTTCTCTCCCACCTAGGCAGTCCCCCCAGTAAACCAGCGCGCTTTGCACTTTTTGCTAAGCCCACATAGAGGTCACCAGATGATAAAGGCATCAAATTCAATGTTTCCTCCCATTTTACTAAAACAGTTTACTTCAGAAAAGGCCTTCTGTTTGAATTAGTAAACTTAAAGAAAAAAAGAACACATAGAACACTCAGATAATCCTATATGTTATTTCTTCTATGCATGACACTTTTGTGATCCCATTTAGTAGAAGTCTGAATATTCTACAAATATTTTACCTCAATGTTTCACTTCAAAGAGATTACCATTTATTGAGAAATCAAAAAAAAAAAAACCTGAAGGGATTTCAAAAAAGTCTTGAAAGGATAGATTCTATCATGTGAAAAAATAGTGAAAATATTTCTAAGTGAGATGGTCCATTCTCACATTTAAACTAACGTATAAACTAAACCATGAGGAACGAAAATTTTCTTAAGTGTTCGCCCCTCCAGGAAGATTCTTAGAAGCATAAACGTGTCATTTCCTGACCTAAGAAATTCCAGGTAAATGAGATCCATTCACCTCAGGCCTTTGAAGCCACGCACGGGGTTACAATCCTCAGGCCACAGGAGACTGCTCCCTTAAAAAGAGATAAAACACGCCTGGCTTGGTGTTGCTCCCTTGCAATCCCTGCATTTGGGAGGCTGAGACAGGAGGATCGCAAAGGTTCAAAGCCAGCCTCAGCTACTTAGTGAGGCTCTCGGCAACTTAATGAGACCCTATTAACAAATAAAATATAAAGTAAGTCTGGGCAGTATAGCCCGGAGGTACCCCCAGTACCACCAAAAAAAGAAAAAGAAAAGAAAGAGAAAGAAAAGAGAAAAAGTTCTAAAAAGTTCTCTGCTCACAACTTAGCTCAGATTCCGGGGCCGCAGACAGCCCCTCCGCTCCGCGGCATCCTCCCGGCTCCCCGCCCGGGAGTCGACCCCGCCCGGGCCGCCCGCGGGCCGGGTCCCGGGGTGTCGGCGGGGCGGGCGCGCTGGGATCCGGCCTGGGGAGGCTCCCGCGGCCGCAGAGTCGGACGATCGGCCCCAGGGTCGGCGCACAGGACCCCGCGACCCGCACCCTCCGCCCGGGCCGGGACCCGCCGAGACCCGGGGAGGGTGGCGCCCTTACCGCTCCCCGCCGCTCCGGGGTCGCCCCGCGGCCTCCGCCCCGTCACTCCGGGACGCCCGGGCCCCCGGCCCCCTCGCCGCCCCGCGCGGGGCGCGCCCGCAGCGCCGTGGGTGCCGTGGGTGCCATGGGTGCCGTGGGCGCCGCGCCCGGGATGCGCCGCGGAGCCTCGGGCGGCGCCACTGCAGCGGGGCCGCGGGCGGGGTGGGCGGAGGGCGGAGAAACCGCAACGTCAGCACAGCCGGGAGGCGAGGGTGGGGAGGGGGCCCGGACCCCTTCCCCGGCCGAACCCCGGCCGCCCGCCGCCCCGCGCTCCCCGGACCCAGCCCCGCCGCCCCCCGGCTCCGCGCACCCCGGCCCCGCGGGCCTCGGTGGCTCTGACTTGCTCTAGTTTCCTCCGACCCGAACGCTTCAAGTTCGACTCTGGAATCTCACCCAAAGGAAAGATAACTTTTGGAGGCCCCGGGGGAGGAGCTGGCGCTTCCGTACAGCCCTCCCGGAGGAAAGCCCAGACACTGAAGAATCCCACCTCCGGAGCTGGTGCCTACTCCTCTGGGCTGTCTCCAAGTTAGACACTCTCCCTTTTCTCCCGCATTCGGTTTTACTCTTGAAGAGCAGGGAGGGAAGTTCACCCAATCAGAAGCAGTTATCGCCTTGATTGTGCCAGGAAAATACCCTAAATCCGGAAGCACTAAAGCCTGAAAACTGAACAGATTTTAATCATAAAAGATAAAGAGTTGGGAGCGGAGTATTTGTCTACAGCTAACAAGAGGAAATTGCATTTATCTTATCTCGTCGACGAGAGAGAGAGAGAGAGAGAGAGAGAGAGAGAGAGAGAGAGAGATGTGTGTGTGTGTATGTGTGTGTGCGTGTGTGTGTGTGTGTGTGTGTGTGTGTGTGTGTGTGTGCACGCGTGAGCCAGGAGAGAGAACTCCACCCAAATTCTTCAGGTGGGGCATTTATAACATTAGTAGTCACAGGCTTTTGGCGAAGTTTCTTTCCTCCTGGCCTGTTAAAAGCAGCCACAGACCGGTAACATCACCGCAGAGCTCATTTCCCCTCGCTTGGCGTTAGTTGTAATTAACCTAACCAAAGCAAGACTCTAGAAATGATCACGTGTATATTACTAACCCATTCATTGGACTAGAGGCCTTGATTTAAAGGTGCGCTCTTTGCTTTCCAGAGCTTCCTTTGACTTCTCAAGAGCACCACCTCCCAGCCTCCCCAACCCCATCCTCAGAGATTTTAGAGGAACTTACATCTGGTTACAGATGGTTCTGAAAAGAATTGTGGGTGTCTACTTTTGCGCTTTTCTTTTTCCGAGATTGCATTTAAGGAAGAGTGTTCCCAAACAGGTTAGGAGTTTCAAAATAAAAAAAGGCTGGGGATGTAGCTCAGTTGTTGAACACCCTTGGATTCAATTCCCAGTACCGCCCCGCCCCCTAAACACACACACACTTCTCTCAGGTAGACCATTGATATGCTAAACTCATTATTGTGTTAAAACTGGCCTCTGGGGGAGAGAGGGGCTCTGGAATTTAGAACTTGCTTTAATATACTTCAAATCCTTATTTTGCAGCTTGCTGTGGGCAGTGGAACGCTAAGAGCCCAGTGTCTTCATCTGTAATGTAGAGATAGAACATCCACTTAATAGTTTCAGAGAGGATACAATAAAGATGGTTAATATTTATTCAGAGTTTACCACATGCCGGGCACTAGAATAAATTGTGTATCTAGCTGTATAATATGCAACCCATGCATTAATTTCCATTTATCTTCTCAAATTCAAAGAGAACTTACAAAAAAATCTGGCTTATTTAACTTGTTAATTTAATTAACTTCCCAACAAGTAGTCTGGGTTTTTTGTTTTTTTTTTTTTGAGATGGGCATTCTGCCTCCAAGCTATTTAATTTTTTATTTTGAAAAAGATTCTTGCTAGGTCTCACTACGTTGCTGAGGCTGGTCTCCATCTTGGGATCCTCCTGTTTTAGCCTTCTAAGTACTGGTATTACAAGCTTGCACCACCATGCCCCGCCAGCATCAGCATTTTAAAATCTCTTCTAACATAATGTGCAGCCAGGATTGAGAATTCTTCAAGTGTTAGAGGTGATGGGTCCATTTCTCAACTCAGGAACTCGTGATCTGTGGGGGTCTTTGGTTAATATGAGAGAAAAGAATTTCAGCACAGGCCAGTCAGAGAAAAAGATAGAGGTTTATTTAGGGAAGTAGAGAATACACATTCAAGGGAGAATATAGGCCATTTCAAAAGGGAGAGAGGCATTTTGGGGAGTGCAGGGCTCTTAAAGGGAATTTTCTTGAGTGTTGGGGTAGAGGAGGTATGTGAAGATCTCAGTCCAGTAGTCTCCAGGTGGTCTGGTCATCCTTAGAGTCCTCATGCTGACTATGCTCTTAATTATCTTACAGATAAGCTGGAGAGTGTCCTAAATTATCTGTTTCTCAAGGTATCATACCTGTCTTGTTAACAATGCACACAACAATTATAGTTTCTTTCATTTAACTTTAAGATCTACAAATTTCCCAGAAATTTGGGAGAGACAGGCCTGGGGACAAGAATTGGTTTAAGGAGTAAAAATTGAGGAATTTTAGCACCAGGTTCTTATATTAAAGTTAATATTTTACCTTTTCTTTTTGTTCCTGCTCCTTTCTACCTATTTATTTCTTGTACAATACATCAGCAGTACCCACTGTCTCCCCCCCCACCCATATTTTGCCTTTTATTGACTTGAAAATCTGCCTCTGGACAACATCCACCCCTCTGTAGAGCATCATCACAGATCTGTAGTTTTGCTTTGTGTGGTCTACAGGATGCATCCAGCCTTGATGCCACAGGGAATGCTTCCGATTGCCTGGGCACATGCCCACCTCCACTATCTTTTCCTCCTCCACTTAACTTTACCAGAATCCTTCTCCAAACCTCATCCCAAGTACTGAATTCAAGCTTTCATCCTAATAACAAAGTAGAAAGATGGTTAATGGCTCTGTTCTAATTACTGTATTTTCCTAAATATATCCTTACAGTTTTTATGGTAGCAATAGCACCTCACACTGATTCCTATATTACAGTCTTCTAAACCCTAAAGTGGTAAAGTTTTTTTTCACATTGCTGCTGAAACATACCTTCCCCACCTACAGTCATTACAGTTTATGCTCAACACTTATATGTGATTCTATTGCCTTCTGTTATGTTAAATTAGGCCTCTTCCTTTAGCTTGTTGACATGTTGGGTATTATGACCATACGTGACTAACTCTACTTCTCCGTTTTATGTCCTCTGCAAATCCATGCATCCCATGTTATTGTTTAAGTTCTCAAGTTCAGATAATTTCTGCCAACCAACACTGAATTTGCATGCTGCTAATATTCTGATCATTGAGGCCCCCATGTTACCTACGCATGTTTTTTTTTTTCCTTGTTCTAGGGCAGCAAGCTATTGTGCACAGGTACATGGCACCTTTATAAGAATTAGAAAAGGGGGCTCTTACCTTTACCCCAGCTGAAGGATTAGGAAAAAGTAAGTCCTTTCTCCCAGATGTAGCTGAAAAAAAAAAAAAAAAAAACAGCAGATGCACTTTGGTAGATTTCTTTGTTTTACTCCTATAGTAACACTGTCAAAAAAAAAAAAAAAGGAAATGAATACTTTGTAAATTCTTAACATCTACCAGACTGATTCTTCCTTTTCTAAGTGCCTAGATGATACTTTAATCATAGGTTTATTAATTTTGCTCAATGTTTGTGAAAATCTTGCTTTTAGGAATCAAACTTCTTTTTTGAAAACTTTACCTCCACTTGTCTATCTCATCTTTCAATGTTCATCTGTGCCCATTCTAGCTGCAAGTTCTTATTGGCAGACTCTCCTTGCTGAGATGTAAATTTTTTAGGCAAGAAAAGTTAAGCTTTAGCTTTAAAGAGCTTGGTTATTTTCTTCTAAGTTTGTCCTCTTAGTGGTCAGTTAACTGCTGAAATGTTTACCTTTTTAGTTCAATGTTTTTGTTTTTAATAGTAGAGAAGACAAGACAAAATGTATTTCTGTCTTAACATCCATTTATATCAAGGATAGCCATCCCTTCCATGATTTTGTTTGAACAAAAATTTTACAAATGTGTTTTTTGTTGTCCTTAGTTTATTTTTGGTGCTAGCTAACAAACCTCAATATTCCAGGGTTGTAATATGCCCATGATTTGTGTTCCTCTTGTTGAGTTTCATTCACTCAGTTAAACTCAAATCTGCCTTATAGCTTTTTCTAACCAGTCAGCTGCTCCATGACAACTGTCGTGGTGTTTCAATTCTTGAAACACCCTTCCCCAGGTCCAATGCATTCTATTTGTAAAACTGCCATACATTACACCTAGGTTAAATGGATGATCCTTTGGGTTTGCTCAAGCCATGTTGCCCTCTACTTGGACTGACTTACTCAGTGATAATCTCCTTGAGCTTCGCCTTCCATTTCTCAGAATGCAGCCCTGGCCAGACATCTAACAGGCCTGCCTCCCTGGTTTTTCCAGTCCTGACCTGTTCCTCCAGAGTCTATTCTGCTGTTGTTACTGCTTCATCCCAGATGACTCAAGCTTCCTGGCTTAGTTTTCATCATTAAAACAAAGCAATGCCGGCATTCCTGATCATAATTGAATTCTATCCACCTCTACCTAGAGCTATGATGGGAGATTTTAATATACAGTTCTCCTTCAGGTACATTTTTTCTGGCTACACCCCAGCCCCTTTTAATTTTTATTTGGAAACAGAACCTCATTTGGTTGCTGAGGCTGGTGTTAAATCTGTGATGCTTCTGTCTCAGCCTCTCAGTACTTGGATTATAGGGGTTCAGCACCACTACCTGCTCTAGTTTTCTGTTTGTTTTGTTTTGTGGTTATATCTAATCTCCATCCCTCAGAAACCTGGTAAAAGTAGTTGAGCTCATACCAGTTATACACTAGTTTAGAAGCCAAGCATAATGGGATTTTATGCAGTAGTATTCAGGACAAGATAAGGAGCTGCCCTAGCACTGTTCTGCAATAGAAGTTCTAACCCTTGTTTGCATGGTAGCATCACCTGGAAATACCTAAAACACAACATTGCTGAGTCTTGCCTCTGAAATTCTGCTTTAAATCTACATGCTTTTAAAGATGGTTCTCTCCAATGTGCAACCACAAAAGTAAATTCAGTGAGTGATGGAGTCAGGTCATGAAGAGAGAAGTTGAGCTATTTCTTGAAACAATAAATCATACCAGCACCTGGACACTGGGCAGAACCAATGTTCTTCCTGAGCTTTGCTGGATATAAGAACCATAAGAAAGTATTCAGAACTTTGATGTGCAGGCTAGAGCCTGCACCACTCAAATCATAAAGTCCATGGTGTTTAAAGCCCTTTGATTCTTTTTTTTTTTTTTTTTTTTTTTTTTTTGGTGGTACTGGGTTTCCTGGAAACCCTTCTACCTCCGGGCTATCCTCCCAGACCTATTTTATATTTTTTATTTGGAAACAGGGTCTCTTAAGCCAGCAAGGCTGGCTTTGAACCTGCGCAAAGAGCCCTCTGATTCTAATGTACACAGAGTTTAGAAACCCTAATACTATTACCAAATATGCACTTTAACTAAATGAAGCATACATAAGAATATGCTTATTAACATTTGTCCTAGTTTAATAATTATATAAATATCATAAAGATTTGTTTCTACTCATTAATATACTTTCTAAATAATTTTGGATACAGAATTTGGGAAAAATAATGCTTGATTCAATACTGTCTGAAATAGTGAAACTAATTTCACATTACTATTACAGCTAATGTTTCATTGTGTGTGTGTGTGTGTGTGTGTGAGAGAGAGAGAGAGAGAGAGAGAGAGAGAGAGAGAGAGAGAGAGAGAAAGAGAAAGAAAGAAGGATTAAACCTTAAACCCAGGGGCATTCTACCTCTGAGATAAAACCCCAGCCCTATTTTATTTTTTAAATTTGAAGCAGGTTCTCACTAAGTTGCTGAGGGCCTTGTGAAGTTGCTGAGGCAGGCCTTGAATCTGTGAGCTCCCTGTCTCAGCCTCCCACTTACTAATATTACAGGCATACGCCACCACACACGGCTTTATGTCATACTTTTGTGCCTGAATGCTGTGCACAATGAATTCTAAAACATATTTAACATTCAAGACATTCAGACATTTTCTTTTGTTGATGAGAATAATCAGGCAAATAAAATCTTAGATGTTTTGTATTTATACTATCGTTAAGATGAGGAATAATGGGCAGTTTGCTAATTTTAAATTTGAATATGGTTGTCCAGTAACATGCTTCTATATCCTTTTTATCCCCTAACGCCAAAGAATACACATATCTTCTGTGTTTTCTTTCATTTTTGTCCTTCCTAATAGTACCACTTTTGAGTGCCTTCTTTACTCATCATGACCATATGGAAACACTACTATTTTTTAAAAAATGCTAAAGTAACAAAATTTAAAAGCCTAACTATAGTCTAACAGAAAAATAGTACCCCTTACAAACACTTATCATCTAAATGAGAATGGTAGAAGGAAACTTTGAATAGTTATATTCCAGCCCTATCATTTCACACAAAAAATTAGGTTAGCCTAGCTAGGGACTGTTAACCAGTTGCTATTGCTAATTACTGGTAGAAGTGGGAAGAGAAACCAAACCACCTGATTCCTAGCCAAACTTTTTCTTTCCCAGCTCTCCATGCTGCACAGTTGGGCAAGAAAGTGCAATAAATTTATCATTTTGTGGTGCTTTTATTTTATTTTAACCCTGGAAATTTATTTAAAAAATTAAACACACATTATACCCATTAACAAAATGTCAGTGCATAAGCTTTATTTGGGGAGGAAATCAGATACCTACTCAAAGTGCCTGGGATAGCTCCCTTGGTTTAGCATTGTTAAACTTAACGGCATCTATTATAGTGATGTAATATCCCCATTGAGATTTGGGCAGGGTAAGCTTATATCACAACATATTTAGAATCGCTACAAAACTAAGCACCTTTCCTGGAGGTGAAATCTTCAATTAAATTTACCTATGTTGAGTTATATATCCTTTCATTAGACCTAAAATTTAAGGCATTTCAAAGCCTGAAATCTCCATCTTTTATTGCATAAATCGATTTTCTAAATGTTCTGTAATTAGACAAATAGTTAATTTGTCATTAGACAAATAATTTCTAGCTAATGCTAGAAAGCTGTGTTTCTGTTCATGGCGGGCAGATTGATATTATAAAATTAGCCAGGTATTTATCATATATAGGCTATACATAATATAGATTTACATTGCTTTCTGATTATGTATTAGATATTTAGTAACTGTTATGAAGTTGAAATAGAACATAGGCTATAATACTCTTGATTACAATATAATGGTAAAGTCCCTTTAAGTAAATCTGCATGAATTAGCCAACATTTTGTGTTGTTTGGGAAAAAAAATGAATGAATTAAGATTGAAAATCAAGAGTGCTGGAGTCTAGAATTAAGGTTTTTTATGCACTAGCAGTATAATCCCAGAAAAAATGTTTTTCTTTTTCTCCTCATAAATTTGGAAAACTTAGCAGTACATGAACCATAACATAGCAGATCACCTCATCTTTTTGAGTATTAGTGTCCTTAGTGAAAAAAGGAAGAAACTGGACTAGTACAGTTGTTCTCATTCTTGCTTTTACTTTAGGAAACTTTTAAAAAATGCCTCATACTGCTCCCAGATGAATTAAAATAGAATTTTGGGGGAAATAACGGCCTAGGGTAGTGATACTCTAAAGTTTGCTTTATGGTCTACTGGTATTAGCTTAGACTACCATAAATATCATAGATTGGGTGGCTGAAACACAGAATTTTATTTCTCACAGTTTTAGAGGCTGCCAAGTCTAAGGTAAAGTTGGTAGACAGTTCAGTTTCTGAAGAGGGCTCTTCTTGGTTTTTAACAGTAGGCTTCTCCCTTTTCTTCTCCCTGTTCTTCTTCCTGTGTTCTCACATGGTCTGTACATGGAACATTTCTCTTCTCTTCTCTTCTCTTCCCTTCCCTTCCCTTCTCTCCTCTCCTCTCCTCTCCTCTCCTCTCCTCTCCTCTCCTCTCTTCCCTTCTTTTCTCTTCTTTCTCTTTCACTTCTTTTTCTCTCTTAGATGTAGATACCGTTATGATTTCATTTAATGAGCTCCTAAAAGCCCTTTCTATAAATACAATCAGACTGAAAGTAGAGCTTACACATGCATTTGGGGTACATGATTTAGGCTTTAGTACTTAGGATTTTGAAGTTTCTGAGACCCAAATTCAGATCTCTCTAATTAGATTCTTTAGAGGTAAGGGCCATGAATCTATACTTTAACAAACTCTGCAGGTAAATCTTACTTATGGCTGAGTTTGAGGATAACTAGCTTAGGCCACTGGTTCCTACATTAAATTATATATCTATATCACCTAAGAATTTTTTTTTTTTTTTTGGTGGTACTGGGGTTCCTGGAAGCTCTTCTACCTTCAGGCTACACTCCCAGATATATTTTTATATTTTTATTTGGAAACAGGATCTCTTAAGCCAGGAAGGCTGGCTTTGAGGCTGGCTTCCAACTAGCATGATCCTCTTGTCTCCACCTCCCAAGCGTGGGGATTACCAGCATGCACCACCATGCCTGGTGGCCTAAGAAATTTTTAAATCTTAGATGCCTAGGGCCTGTCCAGGGATTACAACTTAATTGTTTCAAACTGTATAGTTTGAACAAGCTTTAAAACTCTGAAGGTAAACCCATCTGAGAGTCGCTGGTATAAAAGGTTTATAAGGGTCTTTGTAGTCTAAAATAACATGAATTTTGATAATGATGTATGTAATATAGAGAACACAAAAATAAGCTAAATAATAAATGTCAGGAATATGATAGACTAGCTCCTTCTACTTTGTAGTTCCAAATACAACTCACATTTGTTGTTAGTACTTTTTTATTAATTACTTGATAAAATATAGTTAAGAAGAATTTATTTGAGAATTACTATTTTGATAGTATACTTATTGGATATATGCTTTTCATTCTTCAATAAAAATCAAAGATTTACTTGATGGTCAGTGTCTTTTCATGGGATAAGAAAGGCAAAATAAGAATTTGAAGTGGCCAGAAGCTTGTGAGATATTTTATTTTATTTTATTTTATTGGTGGTAATGGAGTTCCTGGAAACCCTTCTATTTCAGGGCTACACTCCCAGACCTATTTTATATTTTTTTATTTGGAAACAGGGTCTCTTAAGCCAGAGAGGCTGGCTTTGAACTTGCGTGATCCTCCTGTCTCTGCCTCCCAAGCATGGGGATTACAAGTGTGCACCACCACACCTGGCTCAGGAGTAATTCTTAAAAAACAAACATAATGTAATTATTTTGTAAATCTTCATAAAAGACCATTCAACCATATAAACAACGAAAGTGTGGGTATTTTTAATATTAAAACTTATATAGTCAGAGTTATATAATTTTAAAATCTTTTGGTATCAGAATATAAATGTCTCTGATAAAAACTGTAGATGCCATCTCCTCCAGAATTTACAATAATAGTAGTAGAAAAAAGACAGTTTGAAATACCTCAAATCACTGGAGCTTTAACAGTGAATTAAATTATAATACAGATTAATTATAATTCAAACGTCAGCACACAAAAGTAGAAAACTCTGCCTTCTGATGTTTTTGTTTTTTCTCCAAGGTACATGAATCTTTTTTATTTTTTTTTTTTTGTGGTGGTGGTACTGGGGTTCCTGGAAGCCCTTCTACCTCTGGGCTACACTCCCAGACACCTATTTTATACTTTTTCTTATTTGGAAACAGGGTCTCTTAAACTAGCGCGGCTGGCTTCGAACCTGCACGATCCTCCTGTCTCCGCCTCCCAAGCGTGGGATTACAAGCGTGCACCACCACGCCCAGCAGTACATGAATCATTTTTAAAAATTCATTTAAGCACTTCAAGCTCATCACAGAGGAATAAGTAACTGATAAATCAAAATAAACAATCATCTTTAAAACCATGTGGTTCAATAGGAGAGTTATTAAGAATGGTATTTGAATACTTGGCTTAAGTACAGTTCTGCTCTGATGATCAGATGAGTCCAAAGTGAAAACCTTTTCTAAACAAATATGCATATTAAGTATTCATATTAGTGGTCATAAAATGGCTTGTAATTAACACAAAAATGGTCTACCTGTTCAAAAATTCAAGCTTATTTAAAGGACAGTGGTATCATCTTTGTTTGAGGTCTTCAAAAAATAGCCTTCAAATATTTTCCCCATGTTTAAACAAGTAAAAATTATCAAGGAAGTTAAAAATGATATCTTAGAATAGTGTTAGGGTGTAACTTTCTTTTCCATATGCAGATACAAGGAAATACTTCTCTTTAAGCACATTTATAATTAAAATAAAATTTGGCAGGGTATCATTCAAAAACAATGTTGACATATCATTTTAGTCTGTTTTGTACTGATATAACAAAATGCCTGAGGGTGAGAACTTCATTATGAAGAAAACAGTTTCAAGAGTTGTGTTTATCTCTGTTGAGGTCCCTGAGCCAGACAGCATCACAATGGTGGGAGCATGTGTGTATGGAAGAGAGAGTTGATGTGGCAAAGCAGGAAAGAAGCCAGGGAGGAGCCAGGCTCACTTTTTTTTTTTTTTTTTTTGGTGGTACTGGGGGTGAAACCCAGAGGCTTTCTACCTCCAGGCTATACTCCCAGACCTTTTTTATATTTTATTTGGAAACAGGGTCTCACTAAGTTGCTGAGAGCCTCACTAAGTAGCTGAGGCTGGCTTCGAACCTGTGCAATCCTCCTGTCTCAGCCTCCCAAGCTCGGGGATTACAAGCGTGCGCCACCACGCCCAGCTACTTTTTTTTTTTTTATAATAAAATATTTTCTCTGAAACGAACTCACTTTTAGAAGACCCAACCTATTCCATGAGACCAGCATTAATCTTCATGAAGATGGAGCCTCTAATATGAGGGCTCAGTTCTTAAAGTTTCTACCACTTTAATATTGCCACACTGGTGACCAATCTTTTGGCAAAAAAAACCTCTGGGGGACGTGCTCAAACTGTGTTCAAACCATAGCACATATGAGTTGTGCTTTTACTGGATGCCACTGGGAGGAACTGTGGTTGACAACCCAAGAGATCCTCCTCACAAATCAACAGGTAGTATTTTTTGAGTAAAATGAGCTACATAAACACATAGCTCATCAAACAGATGAGCTGAGATTAACATATGCTTGAAGAGAAAAGGAAGTATTATATAATTCTGTTTTGTAATAGTATTTCAAAACTCTCATCTGTTTCCACTTAACCACATCACCTGTCCTCTATGTTGTATTGAAACAACAGCTCTGTATTACAGCTTCTGCTCTGAGTGTAAAAGAATAAAACTCTTGTGTGTCCGTCAGCTGTCAGCTGTTGTTCTCTAAAATTAAAACCTAGGCAAGAAGCTTCTGGATGTCACAAATGTTAAAGCAGTATTTGCTATATATAGGAAACACGAAATATGTGACTACGGTAGCTGAACTAAAATCATAAGCAGAAAGAAGGGTATTATTTAAATTGATCATGATTGTAAAAAATTAAAATCTATAGGACTTAGTATTACCCTTTTTTGTAATGTTTCTAGAACAAAATTTAACTAAGTAGATGAACAAACATAAAAAAACCATATGGGAGTTGTGGGAGGAAGAAGTGAAAGGGTGACATTGTCATACAGGAAACCTACACATGCTCATATAGGAAATGCTGCTCTCCAGCCGGCCATCAAACCATAGAGTTGTTAGGCCGTCTAACCTATTCCTGGAAGTTCTCTTAAGGTAGACTTTCTTCAAGCCTTGTTTTAAACAAACAAACAAACAAACAAAACTAATATGGCTAGGTAGATGATAAAGATGTAATATCTATATCTGTATATCTACATTTGTAGATAAATAACCTCGAACCTGTGATCCTCCTGCCTCAGTCTCCCAAGTACTGAGATTACAGGTGTACACTAGGAGGCCCACCTTGTATAGCGAAATATTGTTCATGTTTACTTTCAAAGTTTAAACGTGAACTATGTTATAGCTTGTTACTCAGTTTCCTTTTGATCTTTTTTTGGTCTCTATGGTGAAATGAGTTATTAATTAAAATTTGTAAACTCATGTATGTGTGTTGTATATGCGTAGAAACATGATCACACTTTGTCCTGGAATTACACTTTAGTGTATTTGGAATCACTGGAAAAGAAAAAGCGTGGACCTCTGAGGAATATGAAACTGAAACAGTGGCTTCAGAATTCTTTCTAATGTATATAAATCTGACCAATAAACACATAAGATGCCTCAGTGCTTCCACCAAACAAGAGGCTTATAATCAAACCCTTTGTGGCATTCAGAGGCATGCTCACAGTGGCAGAAGGAAGCGGTAGCAAAGAGATATGGTTTAAAGCATAAACAAGGCACACAGCACCTTTGACATTTCCCCAAAGGCCACATTCATATCCTTAAAAAAAGATGCAGTTACAGCCATAAGCACCATGGATCCCCACAGCCTGAAAGCCACAACTCACTAAAGAAGAGGTCCATCGCCAGTTGTGGCAGAACACAGCTGCAATCTCAGTACTTGCGGGGGGGGGGAAGGGGCAAGACAGGAGGATCAAGGTTTAAGGCCAGCCTCAGCAATTTAGGGAGACCTTGTTTCAAAATTAAAAATAAAAAGGGCTGAGGGTATAGCTCGAAGGTAGAATGCCTTTGGGTTAAATCTCCAATAAAACACACACACACACACACACACACACACACACACACACACACACACGAGGTCCACTAATCATCAGGATTCATTAGTTTCTAGCACTGAGAAGGATTTAAATTTAAAAAACTGCAGTTTCCAGACAATGCCTGCCATATTCCATCGCCACCTCATCTCAAAATTTTAGTAATAACAATAACATAGCATTACCCTCAACAAAGTTTCATTTAAAAATGATAGTATGAGTATATATGATAGCCCAGAGTAACATAATTGCATGGTAGTATTCATGGTGTTAACAGGTGCTATTGATACTATATTTTTTTTAATTTTTTGCAGTACTGGGGATAGAACCCTGGGGCATTCTACCTCCGAGCTATAGCCCCTGCCCTATTTTTTATTCTTTATTTTGAAACAAAGCCTCACTGAGTTGCAAAGGGCCTCACTAAGTAGCTGAGGCTGCTCTCAAACCACTATCCTCCCAAATGCTGGTGTTACAAGTGTGCACCACCACGCCTGACTAATAAACACCTCATTTTTTATTTTTAATTTATTTTCACAAAGTGAATATCATTGTCCTGGATTTCTATGGTCTAAAACAATCAGACACAGCCGGGCGTGGTGGCGCACGCCTATAATCCCCGCGCTTGGGAGGCTGAGACAGGAGGATCGCGCAGGTTCAAAGCTAGCCTCAGCTACTTAGTGAGGCTCTCAGCAACTTAGTGAGATCCTGTTTCCAAATAAAGGATAAAAAAGGTCTGGGAGTATAGCCAGGAGGTAGAAAGCCTCTGGGTTCCACCCCCAGTACCACAAAAAAATAAATAAAAAATAAATAAATAAAACAATCAGCCACAGTAGAAGACAACTATAAATGATGGGAGAAAGAAAGCCCCATTATGTGCAGCGGCACATGCCTGTACTCCCAGTACTTGGGAGGCTGAGACAGTAGGATCATAGGTTTAAGGCCAGCCTCAGAAATTTATTGAGGTACTCAGAAACGTCATGAGATCCTATTTCAAAATAAAACACAAAATAGGGTTTGGGGTATAGCTCAGAGGCAGAACTCCAGTGGATTCGATCCTTAGTACTGGAGAAAGAGGGGGGGGGGAGAAGAAGAAGAAGAAGAAGAAGAAGAAGAAGAAGAAGAAGAAGAAGAAGAAGAAGAAGAAGAGGAGGAGGAGGAGGAGGAGGAGGAGGAGGAGGAGGAGGAGGAGGAGGAGGAGGAGGAGGAGGAGGAGGAGGAGGAGGAGGAGGAGAGGGGACAGGGGAGAGGGGAGAGGGGAGAGGGGAGAGGGGAGAGGGGAGAGGGGAGAGGAGAGAGGAGAGAGGAGAGAGAGAGGAGAGAGGAGAGAGGGAGAGAGGGAGAGAGAAGAGAGAAGAGAGAAGAGAGAGAGCACAACATTTGTTGTATCAGACACAGCCAGTCAAAGAGGACACTTGCCTGCCTTTTGCCACCAGGCAGGATTCAACTAAACAATAAAAGATGGAAACTGGAAAGTATTTTCAGGACTTCTTCCTATAAAATCCTAAAAGAAGTGTTGTTCACATATCTTTATTTGCCTGGGAGCATTGTGATTTATCCATGATGTGGGTTAATTACTCTATAAATTCTATACTTGACAGCTCAGCTTAAGCCTGAGGAACCCAGAAGGAACTACATCAAAAAGAGACAAAGACATCAGCCAGGCATTTCTCTCCATCTTCATGAGCTTTAACACACACACACACACACACACACACACACATAAATGGGTTTTAAAACATTTTGGGACGTGTTGTGTACATGGGTCTTGAGAGGTCTAGAGTCGTGGGGAGAGGTAGGTCCCTGGAATGCAGCATTCAGAGCTGCAAACATTCCTATGGAGAATGGGTGGGGGAGGATGGTCTTCTAAATATTTTGGATAACACCAAAAGCACTATGCCCTTAAAATTCTCAAACATTTTATTAGAAGTTGAGAGAGAAGCAAGAGTATCTTTTACTTTAAAAATAGTCATATAAGCAAGGCTCTTATAAATGTAAAAATGATTTGTTTTATGGCTGCAGGAGGAAGTGAATTGCTCATACCCCTCAGACTTGGTCCTTCTGAAAAATGATCAAGTACTGGAGAAGGGAGGAGAACAAACATTGTTCTTTGGATGCCAGAGAAAAGATGCTTGTAAAAAGGGGGTGGGAAGGGACCATTATTACTCGATTTCATAAGTTCACACTTCTCAATTAAGTAGAATTTTGTTTTTGAACCATGTTTGGAAAGGTATCAAGACCACAGCTCCTTGAGTAGTAAAAATTAGCAGTTTATGTAAAATGGTGAAAAGAGAAGGTATCCACTTGAGGGCTTGAATGTAGTTTTTTTAGTGATGAGTTTAGAAGCTTTAACTAACTACACAAATAATTTGGAGAGCAAAGACTCTAGCAGGGGTTGTAAGTGGTGAGCCTGTCCATGTCCAGAATTACAGGAGCTCTGAACCCCGGGTCTGGTTACTGCAATCAAGTGTGGGCAGCAGGAAAGAACAAAATTAGCACTAGACGGGGATTCGGTGTGTGGTATTTGGGGATATTCCAGCTTAGCACCAACTCAGATGACCTGAAAAGTCACTTTACCCACCAGGGTGCCTATTTCCTTATTTGTGAAATGAGAGGGTTGTATAATGTATAAGATTTCTTTAACTTCAGAATTTTATAACTTTGAGATCATAATTGTCCAGTAAACTTATAATACAAGCCACATACATAGTTTTTAAATACTGAATCATCACATAAAAATGGGAAACATTTTTAGGGGCCTTCTACCTCCAAGCTACATTTCCAGCCCTATTTTTTATTCTTTATTTTGAAACAAGGTCTCACTAAGTTATGGAGGGCCTCACTAAGTAGCTGAGGCTGTCTGAGAACTATAACCCTCCTCCTGTCTCAGTCTCTCAAGTACTGGGATTACGAGCATGAGCCACCATGATTGGCTGGTTCTATATTTTTATGGGGTCCAAAATGCTATTTTATTTTTTGTGGTAATGAGGATTGAACCCAGGGATGCTTTACCTCTGAGCTACACCCTCAGCCCATTTTATTTATTTATTTATTTATTTGTTTGTTTGTTTGTTTGCTTGCTTGCTTGCTTATTTAAGTAGGGTCTTGCTGAGAGCCTTACTACGTTACTGAGACCATCCTAGAACCTGATATTCTCCTGCCTCGGCCTAATCTCCTGCCACCACACCCAATTCAATATGTATTTTAACATAAATCATTGAAATCTTGACTGGCTACATACACACAAGTGCTCAGTAGCTATTTGTGGCTAGTAGTCTCTATGTATCATCTTGAACAGCACAGATCTAATAAGTTGTGTAAATTTGATAGAATGGTAGAAGGAGCTACGTTTCTCTTTGATTCTCTGAGCTATTGTTCTAAAGTCTAGCAATTCACCAAAAAACTGGCAGAACTTAAAAGTAATATTTCTGAGTCCACTCCATTCCTTGGGCATAGGTCATGTATTGGAAAATCTCCCTAGGGAAATAGATGTACAGGTTGTCCATACCTGTCTGCAAGCAGCATTTGGAACCCTCTTCACTGAGCCAGCGGAGCCTCCATGCCATTCAGAGCTGGGAAGCATAAGGGTGGCCATGGGCATGCTGTTGGCATCCTCTCCAGGGATTTTTCTAGACACTCAACAGAATTATCTTCTGTCCACTATAGGCTGGAAGATTTCAATGCTAATCCTATAGTAGTATACAGTACTTTCAGTTACTAAAGGTGATTTAACTTTTTCAAGTTAAAGTTTATTTCAGAGCGATGAACCAAGGTTGCAACATAGAAGAAACTGGATTCCACTTTGCCATGATGCGCAGCTGTATATACAGATGTGTTTTTGAGCATGTTTCCTTTTGCTTGTAGACTGACTGCCCTCAGTCTTCCTCAGTGTGAAACTCTGTGCATGAAGATACTCAGCGTGGTGTATAAATTGGAACAACTCAAATTTCCAATAATAGAAAAATGCTTAAATGAATTACGGTTAATGTGTATATGTATATATGTGTGCATATAGAATGTATGTGTATGTGCTAATGAGATGACATTAGCGATGTCAAATTTGGCATATTTCTATGAAAAAGCCAATCATAAAATATTATGTAAGACCTATTACCATTTTATTATAGAAATTAATATAATTGCCCAAAAACATAATACAAAAAACTATGGGAAAATAAACCAAAAATGATCATTTTATGTAGGTGCTGTAAGAATACACATAATTTAAATTTCATATATGTAATTATTTTTCTGCACTGGGGATTGTACCCAGGGACATTCTACTTCTGAGGCCCACCCCAGCCCTTTTAATTTTTTTTATTTTGAAACAGGGTCTTACTACATTTCTGTGGATCTTGTTAAGTTGGTGAGGCTGGCCTCATACCTGCAATCCTCCTGTCTCAGGCTCCCAAATACTGAAACTAGAAATGTATGCTGCTCAGTCCAGCTAAATGATGGATTTTATGTTTCTCCTCAATGTCATCTGTTTTCAGATCAGACCCATTCTGAAAGTAACTCTTTTAACCAAGAGTGAGAAAACACCCTCCTTCCTTGAGATGGGAAGGGAGTTTCTTAAGCTTCCTCCAAGTCTGACAAAAATTCTAACCAAAGTTCTTGTAAGATATATTGTAGGGCAATTCCACAAGTTTACAGCAAGTACAAGTACACATGTGATAAATATTATATTTTTATTTGAGAGAAAAACTATATTTTAGGAAATATTACATACAAATATTGCTACAGATACAGGTACATATTTGGAAGCTATCTGAAATCTTGATTCTAGAAAGTACTGCCATATAACTCTTTAAAAGCAGATAATAGCCAGGCGTGGTGGTGCACGCTTGTAATCTCCGTGCTTGGGAGGCGGAGACAGGAGGATCGCGCTGATTCAAAGCCAGCTGTGCTGGCTTAAGAGACCCTGTTTCCAAATAAAAAGTATAAAATAGGTCTGGGAGTATAGCCCGGAGGTAGAAGGACTTTCAGGAACCCAGTACCACACACACACAAAAAATAAATAAATAAATAAATAAATAAATAAATAAAAGCAGATAGTAATTATAATTCAGTATATGAAGGCTTCTTATATATACTCTAAAACTTTTTCTAAGAATCTCAGTACATGGTATAGAAGTGTGTTTAGATTGATTATAAGATTTTTTAAAAATAATAATTACCAATTTCTTTTACATCAGCTATTAAAGCTCACAAAATAAATAACTCAATAGATAAACTCTCACAAAAAAGAACAAGTATAAAAATAAACCACATATCTATTTGAGTCCCTTCATATCAAAACAAAATGCAAGTATCTAGTGGTTGGAGCTAGTCATATCTATGTTTAAATAAGAGCTGCCCAACTTATTTTTTCTATAGTATCAGGCAAATTACTTGCCTCTCCATATTTCTTTTTCTTATGGTATTAATGATCATCTTTTGAGGTTTTGTGGGTGAGATATAAAGACAAAATGCCAAGCAATATAAATGGTCAATGGCAGTTGTTGTTGTTGTTGTTGTTGTTGTTGTTGTTGTTGTTGTTGTTCTTCTTCTTCTTCTTCTTCTTCTTCTTCTTCTTCTTCTTCTTCTTCTTCTTTTTCTTCTTCTTCTTCTTCTTCTTCTTATTATTATTATTATTATTATTATTATTACAAAGTCTAAATACCTTACTGAGAAATATTTATAAAATTTTCTGAAAGTTAAGAACATACTTATGAAGAAATATAGTTATTCCAAGTAACTATCCATGACATAAACAGATTTATTTGGATGATTGCAAAGGAAAATATCTCAAAATTTTCCACCCAATATTACCTAACACACATGTGCACAATTCCACCACCACCACTACCACTCTTAGTAATCTTTTCATTTCTCCAGAGAAAAAGTAGAACATAAAGTTCCTTTTGAACCACAAGTTAGAGGTCAGTACCAGTTCATTTGGAAAAATATCCATCAGTGTTTATACAAAATCCCACACACATGTATATACTTCCACGTGAGCACATACACCACAAACACACATTCATTTGAATGTATATTTGAACTATAAACTAGCAAATATCTTGACTTTAGTACTTAGATAACACAAATGAATGAGGTAATAGGAAAACCAAACCACTTAGGATGACCACAAGGCTCAAGCCTCTTTTTTGCCCTTAATGGTTCCTAATAAACTTGTTTGACAAACACATTTTATATTTAATGGAATTCATATTGCCCTACAATATGTGGAGAGAAAGAAGAAAAGAAGGAAGGGAGGGAAGGAGGGAGGGAGAGAGGGAAGAAGGAAGAAAGGAAGGAAGGAAGGGAGGGCAGGTATGTGGATAGGGTTTATAAGCTGGGTCCATTTGAGGAAACCAACTCTTTGACCACCCAGGGCTTGCCCATATTTTCCTTCGGGCTATGTTGCAACATGGGCAATAATTTTTCTGCCAGGCATATTATTGGAATGAGTGGATTTCTAAACCTGACTAATATTTTCTTCTTGGCCTACTTCTTTAGCACAAACATCTGAGGTTGTGGTTGTTTTAAGTGTATTCCTTACAGCATCCCAGAGTTCCTTTTTATTTCTCAATTCCTTGATCTTTACTACCAAACTCAACAGCCTCAACAGCTACTAATGCCAGGCGTGGTAAAGTATACTTATAATCCCAGTACTTAGGAGGCTGAGACAGGAGGATCAAAGGTTCAAAACAACTTAGCGAAACCCTCCCTCCTTTTTTTAAACAGGGTTTAGGGTGTAAAATAGAATTAGAGTCCCCCTGGGTTCAACCCCCAGCACACACCTCTTCCCCCCCAAAAAAATATATCTACTGCCCTCTGCCCCATCCAGCACTAATTCCATGGATTTTAAGATTTATGCATTTTAAAACCACCATTCTAAGTACAGCTATTTCCATGTAGCCTGAGAATTAAGATCAATAACCCATGCAAATTCTTCACCACATGGAGTGATTCTTCTGGGACAGGTATTTCCTCATGTGAGCCTGTCCCGTGTTTGCAGAACATTTGGAATCAATAGAAGAAATGGTTCTGAGCAGTTGTTTCAATTGAACTGATCCTTAGACATAGTCAGACACAGCTAATCCTTAGACACGGATAAACTGAGATCTAAAAAGGGTTGTTGGGCCAACAAGGCTACGCACATGTAGAGAAAGAATACTTGATTATCCAGAAGAAACATTTGGGAGGCACTGCTATGGATTAATCATATGAATTGAATTGATAAAGTTGAGTTTCTTAAAATTATATACTTGAGGACTTTGGACTCATGAGAAACAATCCAAGAGGGGCTGATAACTTTTCTCTCCCCGCTCCCACACCTTTCTAAAACCTTACTAAAAATTTCAGTATTTACACATTTTTATGAGATAAAAATACTGAAGTTATTAATAAATAAAAATTAATATAATATGAAGAATATAGTTGTGATATATTTAGCTAATCAAGTATAATAAGCTATAAAAATGGCTCCTAGGAATTTAAGTGCTACTAAGGTTACCAACTTACTAGCACATTTCTTAAATAAATAGAAAAAGTCTCAAGATATGAAAGTGAGATTTCAGGCATGTGTTTTATCTTCTAACATACTCAAAACAGATGTTTCATTTTCTCTCAAAGGAACCAGCAAGGGTACTCGATTGTTGACAGGAGATCTGAGTATGGATTATCCAAACAGAGGCAGTTGACTCTTTGGCTAGAACCAGAGTTCTGAGACTGGGGATTCAGCAAGACAAAAACTTTCAGATCTGCTACAGGGAAGCTATAAATGGTGTTGACTATTTTGGAAGAAAAGAGAAAGGAAAAAAAGAATCAAATTATTGCTTAATCACCACAAATGTATTACTAATTAATATAAAAACCATATTATTAGTAATATTAGTCAAATTGGGTATTTTTAAACAAATGCACATTCTTTCCTAAGACTAAAAGTTGTATGTAAAATAATTCAATGCAGGATGGAGATTAAAATGTTACACGAAACAAAGTGACTTTCAGAATTTTTTCCCCCAAATTTTGTATATTCCAAGTCAGTTATTATATAGTTAGGTAGTTTGATTATATTCAAAGTCATAAAAAAACTAAAAGTTTTTCCACTTACTTGAAGGATAGTTATACAGTAGTCTACAAAGCTAGTGGAAATATACTGTAGGACACAACTCATCTTTGAGTATAAGCAATGAGGACTTGCTTGAGATTTAGAGCCATATTCCTTTGCTATTTAAGGAACAGTCATGAATATCATAAGCACCAACTGAGCACAACTCAATGCTTGAATGACTGGGCTTCTGGCTTCCTCAAAGAACAGACAATTGTATCAGTGAGTCTTTACATCATTAATGGGCTAATAATGGTTCTGTTTATTATCTTTCTCTGAGAAACTTTTGGTATAACTTTATAACCCTGAAAATTCCAAACCTGATTTTCAGAAAGATTGATTTACCCACAGTATATTCAAGGAAGAGTTGATAATATGAAATGGAGAATACACTCTGAAGACTGAGTTCTGTAAGCATACTTCTTTAAAAGGACTTTGTTAGAGAGTAAAAGATTTCTACTCTGTGTGCAAGTAGTAAACCCAAGAATAATGTAGATCTATACTCCAGTGCTCTTTGTACTAGTCCTCATCCAGGTCCTCTTGCATTCTTGTTATTAAGGCATACAGAATGGCCTCACAGCTTTTCAATTGCCTTACTATCCTATTCTCATATGACAGAAATAACTTTGAAATCGAGAAAAAGCAAAATATAACATTTAAAGATGAAACTTAAATTTGGGCTAAGTATTCTCTTAAGGTTTTCAGGTAGATTTTTAAATGCTATAAAAAGAAGAATCATGTTTAGATAATCCTTTAAAAATATTATTCATATAAACATGAAACAAAATTAATATATAATCTATTCTTTTTATGATAATAGGCATGGAACTTTTGCTTACAGGCAAGTAAGTAGGCTGACAAATTCTCTCTAAAAATAAAATATAAAACCAGATAAAATAGACAAAAACCAAACATTTTAGTAATATGAAAATGAATTAAAACTATACAGTAATCTGACAAGTGTTTAGGCTGGAAAAACTGCTGAATTTTCTGTAAAACTGATGAAGTTAAGTGGCATTCTGGCCTAAAGCTGCTTACATACTCCTCCCTTCTTCTTCAGTAAGTAAAGGAGGTTTTGCAAAAGTACGTCAAGCCATGAAGACTGGCAGCTTCTCTGTAATACTTAATGCCAACTGACTCAAGTTACACTTCCAGCAGCATTTTTGATGGAAGTGATGATCTCTGAGGTGGGTGCATAAGGAAGGTCAGCAGCTGTACTAGTGTAATATTATAATCATGACTAAGGCATATTTCTGGCCCTCTGTAAACTCTAGAGCTATGTGCACTCAAGAAAAGGTAGAGAAGGCCTAGTGAAAAGCACAAGCTGGAGATAGACTCCAAAACAGCCTGAACTTTGAGTAAGTTCCCCTACCCACACAGAGACCCCTTGGCAGAGGACAGAAGGGTTACTGGCTCAAGCAAGGTGTTTGAGCACAGCTTTGTCAAATCACTAAGTTAGGAAAATCTTAGGAATCCAGGCTTAGAAATGTGAGTGTGCATGCATGTTTGTGTGTATAATATAGATTTAGCAATACTTTATTAGTGTATTTGTGTATATGTGTGTATAGTAGATATACATATGTATATAGATTTATATATATCAGTATATATATATATATAAATATATATATGAGTGTGTGTGTGTGTATGTGTGTGTGTAACAAAGCAGAAACATTCAGCATGTACAAATATCAAGGGAAAACAATTTCACAAAATTGTTGCCAAAGTAATTTCTAAATAAATAAATAAACAACAGAAACAACAATAATAACCTTAAGGGGCACTTCCAGGAAGATGGCGGCAGAGAAAAGCGGGGCTTAAGAGCCCCGCTAACAACCAATCTCTATTACCACACAATCAGCGCCTTTCATAGCCAGAAAACACCATCAGCAGAGAAACAAAAAATGTAAATACAAGGGACAGAGAAAAAGAGGGCTCTAAAAACAAGACACCAGAAAGAAGCCAGACTGCAGTGCTGGGGCCTGAGCCACAGCACGGAGCAGCGTGGGCACCGTCTTCCCTTGCAGCACCAGGCTCCAGAGAGGAGGGGGACTCAGAACAGAGCTCAGAGCCACAGAGGAGATACGCCAGCCTCACGCCCAAGGATGAGGCAGCAGCTCATTACTGCCAGTGGCAGCTGCGAATTCACCAGATGGCACCAGACCAACGCACTCAACAGCCCACCAGGCTCCAGAGAGGAGTGGCGGACAGCGAGCCGAGGTGAGCCACTGCAGATCAGCCAGACAGAATTCGGCAGATTTTTCAGCGCAGGGAGCATCTAAAGCTCCCAGTGGCTGTGCTCAGCACACCCTACAGGGACTCAGAGTGGAGCTCAAAACCAGAGAGGAAATATGCCAGCCTCACGGCCAAAGGCGTGGCAGTGGTGCCATATTGCCACTGGCGGCAGCAGCAGCGAATTCACCGAGTCCACTACAGTTCCATCAGCACACTCAACAACCATGAGTCAAATTGCGGCCCCTAGAGGAGAAATCCCAGTACTGCACTCCCAGAGACTTGACCCAGTGGGGGAGTGGCGGTGGCAGAGATATCACACCATCGTCACAACTCCCTGCAGGAGAACGCCCAACCTGGCACCCCCACCCATGGTCTAAAGCAGCCTCAATTGGCTCCCTGGGTCTGAGACTTTGCTATACAACCCAGTAAAGGAGTAGTGGTGACTGAGATACCACAGACTCGAGATCCAGAGCACCTTAAGTGAAACCACACTAAAATGGCTCATTTGAGGATTAAAGATTGCAGAAGCAAGAACAAATGCACTCAAGAGCCAGATTAGTAGAAATAACACAGTGAAGAACAGAGAGACCCGTGGGGTCAAATAGTAATACTTCCAGACAGAAATGGTCTTCTGTGGGGTCTATTGTCATGAGGCCCCTCACACCCACTCCATGATATACTTTCTTTCCTCAAAGGAAGAGAAATTTTTTCTGTTTTAAAATACCATGTATCTCAGATCTTGCTGTATTCTATACTCTCACATAAAGAATTCCACCCAATTTCATAGACTATCAATAAACAGACTTTCAAAACTTGTAACACAGTTTCTGTATTTCCATTGCCTGGTTAAATATCTTCATGGATATTTCACTAGCATCCTAAAAGTAGAATGGAGATTTGTCTTCTGTTGTTCTGTATTTCTGTAATATATTAACACCAACAGTGGGCAACAGGCAACCCAGACCTCAATTATCTTCGATATTCTCTCTCCCCTAACACTGTTCATCTGCCCATTCTTGCCTATTCTAAAGCACTGGTGCCCTTCCTATTCACTTCTACTGATATTTTTCCACTTCAGGATTTCATTACTTGTTCACTTGTGTTGATCCTACAGCAGTGACTTCAGTTCATGGCCTTCTTTTTAATATGCCCAAAACATAGTAGTCAGATCAATATTTCTAAAGCATAGCTCTGATCATTTCACTGCTAAAACAGTAACAACAAAAAAGATTTGAAGCTTTCCTACGGCTCATAAAATAAACCCCAAATTTCTTAGCAGAATATTCCTTTCCAAACTGTACTTACTACTTCCCTTCACCAACTCAAATTCCAGTTGTGAAAGAAATTTGGAGATTTCTTTTTTTTCCAATTCAATTGGGATAAACCATGTAGTATAAAAAAAGAAAGAAAGAGAGGAAAGTTATTACTTATGGGTGGGTACATGTTCCCTGACAACTTGTAAATGTTCTAAGAATTAACATTATGTAAGCTTTTGGAAGCATAGAGTGGCCACATCAGCTGTGGGGGATGAAAAGTGCAGGACACGTGGCCATGTAATATGGTGAACAGATGGGACAAGACTGCAGTGGAGGAGAGCCCACCCTGGACTTCTTCAGCCAGTTGGAGACAAAAAAAAAAAAAGGAAAAAACCCCAACAAACTTACTTATCTACTGAACAGGAGCATGTTACTAGTAAGTGGATTCAGATGAATAGAGCTTCTAGCACAGGACACATGAGACAAAAGGAAAAAAATGATTAAAGCAAACATTTCTGTAATATTCAGTCTTACTCTTTGGAGCCGTAGAGTAACTTCTAGTTCCAGATGGATGTGGGCAATGATGCCTGAGCAGGCCCTCAAGGTACAGGACCCTTAACAATGAAAAACTGGAGAATCTTGATTAACTGGCATGAAGCTGTTTTGTTTTTATAAACATGCTATTGCCTGTACAATGTTTTCCTGGAAAAAATGGGAAAGGCTTTCTAACACTCTACAGCTTTGTGAATGGAATAAGCTATATAGATTTTGAAATTAAATAACAAACTCTGGAGCTGGTTGGGTAGGGGTCAAATTATTTTGCAAAGCTTTCCTTTCTCTGTACTTATGCCAAAGGTAATTTTTGGTTCAGGCTATGAGTTATAATGAATTCTGAATTTGTAGAGTCTAAATTTAAAACATTTCATGATGAAAGGTTGTATATTAATTAAATATAAATAGAGCCAAAACAGGAAAACTAACCAGAACACTAAAATGAGATGTGAAGAATAACAAAGCTGCTGCTAAAGCAAAGAACTGGTGATGCTTATTCTGAGTGGCAGTTGTCCTTTCTCATACCAGAGAAAATCGGGTAACTGCAAGCTTCTGCTATCATTGCTGAAGGTATAATCTTCATAATTATACCAAGTTTCATAATGCCCTGCCAAGGGAGTTAATGAATGCAGGAACTAAAAGTCCCAGTAAATCAGAATAGAATAAATTTATATCCAATGTCAAGCCATTTCTTTCTTTTTTTTTTTTTTTTTTGGTGGTACTAGGGTTCCTGGAAGCCCTTCTACCTCTGGGCTACACTCCCAGACTTATTTTTATACTTTTTTATTTGGAAACAGGGTCTCTTAAGCCAGCACGGCTGGCTTCGAACCTGCATGATCCTCCTGTCTCCGCCTCCCAAGCACAGAGATTACAAGCGTGCGCCACCACGCCCGGCAAGCCATTTCTTAAAAAATAAAATAAAAAACCACATTTCACAGTATATTTTTGCTTTCTCTTAGTTTTAAGAAGTATATAAAACCATTTTATTGTGCAATATCTAGTCTTCATCAAAAGCTTTTTTAACTCTTCAGCTTTTGCTTGGCCTCAAGACTCTATAATCAATAGTAAAAGCCATGCTTTTCAATTTATCCTGATTAATTCTGCAGTTAAAGTACTTCTAATTTTAAATAGTGAATAATGATATTATAGTAAGATTGACTAAAACAAATTCTTCACAAAGTATGTATTATAGGTTTTCCTAAAGTATATGAGACACTGAGGTATGGAATTGATAAGGAGGCGGGGTTCTGGAATTAGTCTTCCAATGATCAGCTATGACAGTAAACACATATCGATTACTATCTGTGTTTTAGGTGTTTTTCTGTGAAACAGAGGTAATGATGATATACAACTCATAGAATTATTGCATTAAAATATATAAACTTGGGCTTTATCAGTAAATCACTGCCATTAATCTGAATCTGAATTATATCGAATTTACTCGGTTTCAGGAAAATTCACATTTTTAAAATACTGAATATTCCAGCATATGGATACAATATATAAATGTGATATAGGCATTCATTGATTTGTATTTTTAATGTTTCTCAGAAATGTTTTATGTTTCATTTACAACTTTTAAAACATTTATTCCTGGGTATAAAATATTTTTTATTCTACTGTAAATTTTTCAGTGTTATTTTCCATAGTTATTCATCATAGAAATGCAATTTTTTAAATCTATAGAAAATATTAGAATTACATGAGTTTAACAAGATTACTGGATATTTTATTAAATTTAATTCTAATATCTAAAGAATTTTTGAGATTTTCTATATATAATCATTTCACATTATTTGTTCTTTTAATTCCTTTTCTTTCCCTTCCATACTGACTCAGACTACCAGTACAATGTTCCCATATGAGGTGATAATTATCATACTTATGCTTGATCTCAGAATTTGGTGATGTGCACATGTATGCCTCCACCATCAATGATTCCATTAAGATGTATGACTACAATGCACCAATAAAAATTTTTAAAAATAAAGTTTTACTTAACATCAAAAAGGAAAGAGAGCTTTTAATATGTCCATAGTATCTATTATTGGTGTTTAATAGATATCTTCTACAAAGATTAAATAAGTTACCTTTTATTCTTAGTCTGTCAAAATATGTATTTTAATCATAAAGAGATGTGGACTTTAGTTGGGATTGGTAGTATACACCTATAATTCCAGTACTTGAGAGGTTGAGACAGGAGGATCACAGTTTCAAGGGCCGCCTCAGCAACTTAATGAGGACTTCCACAACTTAGTGAGACCCTGTTTCAAAATAAAAAATAAAAAGGGCTAGGGGTGTAGCTCAGAGGTAGAATGCCCAGAACCAAGAAAGAAAGAAAGAAAGAAAGAAAGAAAGAAAGAAAGAAAGAAAGAAAGAAAGAAAGAAGAAAGAAAAGAAAAAGAATTAGGGCTTATGCTTGTGATTAACATTACTCTGAAATTTTTTCCCATTTCCTGATGTCTCACTAAGTTGTGGAGGCCCTCACTAAGTAAGTAGCTGAGGGTGGCCATGAAATTGCAATCCTCCTGTCTTAGTTTCCCAACTACTAGGATTACAAGCATGCACCACCATGCCCAGCTTTAAATTGTTATTTTGAAATACTTTTCAAAACCAAATGTGATACTAATAAGGTTGAGAATGTATTTTGTTGGGTAATCCAGGCGTGATAGCACACTCTTGTAATCCCAGCACTCCGGAGGCTGAGACCGGAGGATTGTGGTTCGCAGACAGCCTCAGCTACTTAGTGAGGCCCTCCACAACTTAGTAAGGCTCTGTTTCAAAATAAAGAATAAAAACTAGGGCAAGGTTTGTGCTTGGGGGTTGAATACCCCTGGGTTCCATCCCCAGGTCCGCAAAAAAAAAAAAAAAAAAAAAAAAAAAGGCAGATAGAGGCAGTGATTTACCCAATGTGTACTTGATACCTGAAGGAGACTATTTCTGACATCCCCCATATAATGGAAGTATTTACAGTAATTATTTAAAATGAATCAAATAATTATCTAGAAAAGCAGGTAAAGTTTTCATTGCATCAATTTTATATACATAACCATGTGAGTAGGAATTTTTTGTGTGGTGTGTGGTACTGGGGATTGAACCTATGGGCATTCTACCTCTGAACTACATCCCCAGCTCTATTTTATATTTTATTTTTAAACAGGACCTCACTAAGTTGCTGAGGTTGTTCTTGAAACTGTAATCTTTTTGTCTTAGTTTCCCAAGTACTGGGATTACAGGCATGTACCACCATGCCCAGCTTAAAAATTTCAAATTATATATTTTATTTGAAAATTAGAACAAGTTGGGGCTTGATATATTTCAAATACATTAATGTGATTTTTGAAAAAAAGGAGAAAAATGCTTTTATACTGGTTTGCACACTCTGCCCATTAATCACATTGTAGATTCTGGCTTTGAGTGTTAACTTCTGAAATCAGTCAATGGCTTCATCAAAGTGCATTTCGCATCACATACTCATGATCAATATAATCACTATACCCAGATTTGTCTACCAATCTTTGCTTATATTTGACTGAAGGAACTTTTAATTTAACTTCATGTTTCTTTCATGTGAAAAACAGATATACAAAGAGTCAATATTTAAAATAAGGGTAAATTTAGCAGAGATTTATAAAAATTCAACTTCATGATAAATTCCAGAAATTGCAGTACTATCCATGATTTTTTCTTTGGGATCAGTTCTAGCAGCTTTCAAATATTTCCACAGTTGAAATTTTTCCATTAAAATAACTTCACCAAAAAAATGGATCATGCATTTCTATCATATTTGGCAAAATTGTCCATAGTTTGTCACAACTGAATTATATGAACTCATTTTAGGCTCAGTTCATATTTCCAACCCCTGTCCTACTATTTAATCTTGTGTTTAAACATAGACTCAAAATAAGTAATTATAACACCGTGATTATAAAAATAAAACACAACTCAACTGCATATTCTTGAAATAAACATATGTAGCTGAATCCATGTTCATCTGGGAGTCAGAATAATTTCCATATAGAATACAATGTTTATTGAAGAATAAATAATAATTTGAAAGTAGTAGTATTGTATATATATTAAAATTGTCAATTTTTTTGTTGTACTGGGGATTAAAACCGGCGACATTCTACCTCCAAGATACACCACCAGCACTATTTTCTATTCTTTATTTTGAAACAGGGTCTCACTGAGTTGCAAAGTAATATTTTGCTTTTGTCTTTTTTTGTGTGTGTGGGGGGTCTGGGGATAGAACCCAGGGGCATTTGACCTCTGAGCTATACCCCTTGCCCTGTTTTTTATTTTTTATTTTGAAACAGGGTCTCACTAAGTTACAGAGTTCCTCACTAAGTAGCTGAGGCTGTTCGCCAACTGTGATCCTCTGTTCTCAGCCTCCTGAATGTCGGGATTACAAGCGTGAGCCACCACGCCCGGCTTTCTCCTTTTTTTTTTTTTAATTTAATTTAATTTATTTATTTTATTTTTTTATTAATTTATTTTTTAAATTGGTGCATTGTAGTCATATATCAATCACATTGGAGTACAAGACTTGAGAGGATATACAAGCACACATCATCCAATTAGCCCTCCTCCAGCCCCCGTCCCATTCCCTCCCCCTCCCTCCATCCCACACTTCTTTGGTGATTTACTTTGATACATTTGTTTATGTACCTCCTGCGTTTTAAAGAGGCTCCGTCCTCCAGTATTGCATACCCTCTGATTGGTCACATTAGTTGCTTCTCTATAGGGCCCTTTCTATAGCTCAACCTCTTCCTGTTGCCCTTTTCCTCCTAGTTATTGCTGATTAAGAGAAGCTTCTGATTTATATTTTCTGCGATATTTCTCTGTGCATGCTGCGTTGCAAGTACCAATCCCACTCTTGATGGTCCCAGTAGTGGCCTGGCTACTCAGTGGACTGATCCAGATCTCGCTGGCTCAAGCAGCAGCCTTGCCTCATGGGAGGCCCCAGTTCTGGTCTCGCTGGCCCGTGCACCGGTCTAACCACTAGGCTGGCTTTGGTCCCGGCCTTGGAGGCCGCTGGAGTGAACTTGCCTCACGCCAGGCTCCGATGCTGGCCATTGGCCCCTGCACCGGCCTAACCCCTTGGCAGGATTCCAATCCCAGCCTCGGAGGCCCCAGCACCGGCCTAGCCTCACGGCAGGCTCCAATGCCAGCCTCGTTGGCCCTAGCACTGGCCTAACGCCTCGGCACTTTCCGTTCCCGGCCTAGGAGGCCCCAGCACTGGCCATGTCTCACGGCAGGCTCCGATGCTGGCCTCGCCTCACGGCAGGCTCCGATGCCAGCCTCGCTGGCCCCAGCACCGGTCTAGCCCTTCAGCAGGTTGTTATCCTGGCCTCAGAGGCCCCAATACCGGCCTTGCCTCACAGCAGGCTCCGATGCTGGCCTCACTGGCCCCAGCACCGGCCTAACCCTTCGGCAGGCTCTTATCCTGGCCTCGGAGGCCCCAGTACCGGCCTTGCCTCAAGGCAGGCTCCAATCCCGGCCTAGGAGGCCCCAGTACCGGCCTTGCCTCACGGCAGGCTCCGATGCTGGCCTCGCTGGCCCCAGTACTGGCCTAACCCCTCGGCAGGCTCTTATCCTGGCCTCAGAGGCCCCAGTACCGGCCTTGCCTCAAGGCAGGCTCCAATCCCGGCCTCAGAGGCCTCAACACCGGCCTTGCCTCACAGCAGGCTCCAATGCCGGCCTCGCTGGCCCCAGCATCGGCCTCACCCCTCGGCAGGCTCCAATCCCGGCCTCGGAGGCCCCAGCACTGGTCATGCCTCACGGCAGGCTCCGATGCTGGCCTCGCTGGCCCCAGCACTGGCCTAACCCCTCGGCAGGCTCTTATCCTGGCTTCGGAGGCCCCAGTACAGGCCTTGCCTTATGGCAGGCTCCGATGCCGGCCTCGCTGGCCCAGCACCGGCCTAACCCCTCGGCAGGCTCTTTGAAATAATAACCACAGAGACAGTGATCGGAACCTGCTGAGGGGTTAGGCGGGCACCGGGGCCAGTGGCCGACATCAGAGCTGCTGTGAGGCAAGGCCACTACTGAGGCCTCCGTGGCCGGGATTGGAACCTGCCGAGGGGTTTGACCGATGCTGGGGCCAGCGAGGCCGGCATTGGAGCTTGCCATGAGGCAAGGCTTGTGCTGGGGCCTCCGAGGTCGGGTCCGGAACCTGCTGAGGGGTTAGGCCGGTGCTGGGGCCAGTGAGGCCGGCATCGGAGCCTACCGTGAGGCAATGCCAGTACTGGGGCCTCTGAGGCCAGGATAAGAGCCTGCCGAGGGGTTAGGCCGGTGCTGGGGTCAGCGAGGCCGGCATCGGTGCCTGCCATGAGGCAAGGCCAGTACTGGGGCTTCCGAGGCCAGGATAAGAGCCTGCCGAGGGATAGGCCGGTTCTGGGGCCAGCGAGGCCGGCATCAGAGCCTGCCGTGAGGCATGACCAGTGCTGGGGCCTCCAAGGCCGGGATCAGAGCCTGCCGAGGGGTTAGGCCGGTGCTGGGGCCAGTGAGGCCGGTATCGGAGCCTGCCTTGAGGCAAGGTCGGTACTGGGGCCTCCGAGGCCAGGATAAGAGCCTGCCGAAGGGTTAGGCCGGTGCTGGGGCCAGCGAGGCCAGGATAAGAGTCTGCTGAGGGGTTAGGCCGGTGCTGGGCCAGCGAGGCCGGCATCGGAGCCTGCCATAAGGCAAGGCCTGTACTGGGGCCTCCGAAGCCAGGATAAGTGCCGAAGGGTTAGGCCCGTGCTGGGGCCAGCGAGGCCGGCATCAGAGCCTGCTGTGAGGCAGGGCCGATACTGGGGCCTCTGTGGTTAGGATAAGAGCCTGCCGAGGGGTTAGGCCAGTGCTGGGGCCAGTGAGGCCGGCATCGCAGCCTGCCATGAGGCATGGCCGGTGCTGGGGCCTCCGAGGCAAGGATAAGGCTTAATTTTATTTTAAAGAGGAATAGTATCACTGATGTTTAGAATTGTCATTGCACAGTGATAACAAACTGTCTTTTATTATTATTTTATTTTATTCCTTTCTACTTTTCTATACACAAGTCACCCCTATATTGTGTGTGATACTGGGGACTGAGCCCAGGAGAATTCTACCTCTGAGCTATTCTCTTAGCCCTATTTTATTTATTTATTTATTTATTTATTTATTTATTCTTTTTTTTGCTGGTCTGAGGATGAAACCCAGGAGCATTCGACCTCCGAGCTACACCCCCACCCCTGTTTTTTATTCTTTATTTTGAAATAGGGTCTCACTAAGCTACGGAGTGCCTCACTAAGTAGCTGAGGCTGTCTGCGAACCACGATCTTCTGGTCTCAGTCTCCCGAATGCTGGGATTACAAGTGTGCACCACCACGCCTAGCTCTATTTTATTTTATTTTGAAACAGGGTCTTGCTAAGTTGCCCAGGCTGGCCTTGAACCCAGGATCCTCCTATCTCGGCATCCCAAGTATTGGGATTACAGGGATGTGCCACCATCGGCCTGGCAAGAGAATCAGCCCTTTGCTGCCTGTTCCAGGGCTAGACTACCCCCACCATCCCATTCTTGGTGATGGTCAAGCTGAAAAGAAACGCTTACTTCCTTTCAACCAAATTATCTTCTAGAATTAAGAGGTTCCAAGTAATTATAAGAATAATGAGGTGGCTTGTTCATTTAGTTCTAGAAATATTTATGAAACATACAAATTGTGTTCCCTCTTCTTCCTTCCCTAGGCTTGCTTGAATTCTTACAATGTGCTTCATTTTTATTATCTGTCAACACTAGAAATACAGTATTAGGATTTACTCTGCTGTAGTGGAATGGATAGTCAACTGATACACCAAATTTGACCTTTGCGGTTAGGTATGCAACTCTCTGCAAGGTCATCTGAAGTATTTCCCAGTAGGTAAAAGTATTTGCTCACTATAAGGAAATAACTGAGAAATTTGTATTATTTAGGAGACATTTTTGTGCACTTGTAGATTGCAAAAAAATGCCATTTCTGGTTCATAGTTTCAAAAAGAAAATATAATAATTCACAGTTAATTTAATTTCAAGGTTCCAATATCCAAAGGACTTGTCATATAAAGCGTGGCAAGTAAAATAACTGGAAAAATAGCATGATAGCCTTCTGAAATGACATTTTCCACTGTACCTTGTCTGCGCTCTATGTTTCATTGACAATTTTGATTGAGAGAACTAAACTTTGTCTTTCTTAATAATCATAGATAAGTGGTAGAAATGTCCATTTGGTGTTTCCTGTTTGGTTCTGTGGATGAACTAATGTTCCCTCCTGCTGCAGCAACTGAGGATGTTTGTATGCTTGACCCCTCTACAGGGAAGCAGGAAAGAATCTGAACTCACTGTGTTTCTGGCTTTGATGTGTTTCTCTGGCCCCACTGCAGAAGTGCAATGTGCTGAGGTAGAGACCTGAGCTCACACCAAAGGCAGTGTAAATGCCAACCAAGAGACTGCGGGTAGCAGCTGTTTCTCTAACCTTACTTAGGCAAAAATATAATTTCTCTAGGAACATATGTAATAGTTCAGCTGCCCTCAAATTTAGCCAGTAAAGTACTCAACAAGTAATTTTTTTTTTTTTTTTGGTGGTACTGAGAATGGAACCCTTCTACCTCCAGGCTATGCTCCCAGACCCATTTTATAATTTTTATTTGGAAACAGGGTCTCTTAAGCCAGCAAGGCTGGCTTCGGACCAGCGTGATCCTCCCTGTCTCTGCCTCCCAAGCACGGGGATTACAAGCGTGCACCGCCAAGCCCGGCCTCAACAAGTATTTTCTAAAAAAATATAGAGAATGACCAATGAGGTAGGAAGTATACATCAAGACTGGGTTCATCAATAATAAGCAGAACATTTTGCAGTCAAGTATTACAGGAGTGTGTCAAAAGTTTTGAACTCTAATAACCTGTAATTCAGTGATTTCTGTCCTTCGGTCTGCTTTTTACAGCATATCATCTGCCAAAAATCCTGACAGGAAAATACATCCTCTAATTCTACCTTTTCTCGAACCTTAACATCCATAGGAGTAGAAAGAAAGTTTAGAGTTACAGTTATGATCTCCCAAGTCATATTTGCAAGTTTAACCCAGTGCTTTATCTTGATCTTTTCCTCATTTATTCACCTTATAAATGAAGAGAGGAAAATAGAAATTCAGGAAGCATTGTTGATTTTTATTTTATGCTAGGAAATAATCCTGTAAAGTCTCTGGATCATTTCTTCCTATACTTCTAGGATTAATAGTGTGAGTGTGTGTGTGTGTGTGTGTGTGTGTGTGTGTGTGTGTGTGTGTGTAAGGTCCTGGAATTGAACCCAGGTGCATTCTACTTTTGAGCCAGACCTATAAACCTATTTTATTTTTTAGTTGGAAATAGGGTTTCACTAATTTGTTAAGGCTGGCCTCAAACCTGCTATCCTGCTATCTCAGCCCCCCCAAGTGCTGGGATTACAGGTGTGCCCCACCATGCCCTGCTCAATAGTTTACTATTGATGATGTGAAACTAAGTAACTGAGAAAAACCAGTGTATTCTGGAGAAGGGTGAAGCTAGCTGGAGTTACCAATCTCCAGCCTTCCTCTCTTTTCTCTACTCTATTACATGCACTACAAATCCCTTTAGACCCCACTGATTTTCCCTTATGGAGACCTACCCATTTCTCCTGGAGTTAGATGGCCTATGCAGAAGGTCTGCGTCACACAGATAACCCCCATCATCAGCCTTACGGCTAAAGGTTAATACATGAAATGTTGTGAGAATATAACTGCCTGACTTTTGAAGAGTACACTTAGGATTATATTTTAAGTTTCCCACTTTATAGATTGTTCCACTGGAATAAAATAAGTAAAATATATTTTATTCTCTCATCTCTCAGATAATTTTTGTCTCCATTTTGCCTTCACATACTTTCCCATTTAGACTTTCATGTATTTTACTTTTCTTTCCATGAAGTCTTCACTTAAATTCATGTTCTGTAGCTTAGCAGTATGTCTCAAGAAGTGCCCAATATCCTTATACTTGACAAATGAGAGAACCTCACAGTTTTCTAGGCCAAGCAAAAGAGACATGGAGTCTGACTGGTGAGTCAGGACTTGGCTGCCTCAGCATCCCTCCAGAAAACACCGCGGAAGACACAGGGCAGTGGAGAGAGAGAGGGGCCAACAGCGGTACTTTGGCATCACTGAAGTCTTATCAGCAAGATGCTTTGAAAAGGTGAACTGGCAAAAAGACCACAGTTACTGCCAAAAGGCTTAAGTTCTCTTGGTTCAAGCAGCCCCCAAGATATTTCAAATGTAAAGGTGTGTGTGTGTGTGTGTGTGTGTGTGTGTGTGTGTGTGTGTACATTCGTTCAAAGAAAGAGCTGACAGGACCCTTACCTCAGATTTTCCTCTCTTTTCTAGAGGCTTTGACTCCACAGGCTTCACGCCTTTCTGCCCTTGGAGTTCCTCTCGGATGAGGACTGTCTCCAAGTTACCATAGTGATGGGATGGGAAAATAACCTAAATGCTTGCTATAAGTCAGACAACAATTTATAAATAGATTATGTATTTGAAAAAGGCAAATTTTTAAAAAAGAGAGCAGTGGCCATTACTCAGAATGCAGAAGACAATCCCACAGCATGCATTTGAGTGTGACAGAGAGAAGTTGTCTAAACATCAGAACTTCACAGGAGACCATTTACCTACTAGAGTTTCGAAACAGGATATTAGGTGGTTTTTTTTTTAATGATGAAAAAGTACAAGAATTTTAGGGATGAAGCTGTGCATGGTGGCACATGCTTGTAATTCCAGTACTTGGGAGACTGAAACAGGAGGATCACAGGTTTGCACCTAGTCTCAGCTACTTAGTGAGGCCCTGCACAACTTAGTGAGACCCTGTTTCAAAATAAAATAGGGCTGGGCTGGGGGTGTAGCTCAGAGGTAGAATGTCCCTGGATTCAATCTCCAGTACCAGAAAAAAAAAAGAAATTTAGTGATGAAATTTAAAAGATTTAAAAATTTTTGTACAAAGAGAAAAAAATATTTTTTGTACTAGGAACTGAACTTAAGGGCATTCTACCTCACAGCTACATTCCCAGCCTGTTTTATTTTATTTTTGAAACAGGGTCTTGTTAAGTTGCTGAGGCTGGCCCTAAACCTATGATCCTCCTGACTCAGCCTCTCAAGTATTGGTATTACAAGCATGTGTCAACATGCCCAGACATTTTATGCATTTTTTTAAAAAGGGAATGATTTCATATGATTACAGTGACGCCTGTCCCTAAAACTAAAAAGCTGATGGGCTCTTAGAGATTACATATTACAATAATAAATTAAGTGACATGAAATACCATTGTTGTTAGAACTAAAATAAGTGCAATAGATCATAATAATGTATTGGGTTTTTTTCTGGACATACTTTTTTGTGTGTGTTAGGTGATAATGGGGATTGAACCCAGAGGCATTCTGTCTCTGAGCTGCACTCCCAACCCTATTTCTTTTTTATTTTGAAACAGGATTTCATTAGTTTGCTGAAAGTCTTGCTCAGTTCCTGAGGCTAGTCTCAAACCTATGATCCTCTTCTCTCAGCCTCCCAAGTACTGGTATTAAAAGCATGCACCACCATGCCTGGCATGGACATACTTTTAAATAAGATCATTTGAAAAGGAAATGCATAGATAATTAAGGCATACCATAGTTTTCTTTGCCTAAATTAATGATCAAGAGATATTTATTATCTGAATCACCATTGTTCCATTTCCCGGCATATCAAATGAGAATTTCACTACCCAATTAATAAGAATAGGAATCTAAATTATTTATTACTCTAACCTAAGAATGTACTAAGATTGAGAATTTTACTTCAGGAACACAGTGAAATATGTTCAATCCTTATATTTTTACTATGGGATTATTTTATTATGTAAATAAAAGTGACTTGCTAGCAACTGTGAAAATGAGCACTTTTTAAAAAAGCTGTTTACAAGCTGACATACACCTGACAATTTTCACTTCACAAGGGAATTGGGAGGAAAAATTTCCACTGACTTCTTAACAACACAAAGAAAAGCAGACCATAAGCAAATGTTGAAAATATGGGACTTTACATTTATTTTGCACCAGAAAAGTGCAAAATACTGCTAAGCACTGTCATATTTTATTGGAAGAGCATATATACAGAGAGAAGTTATTTCATGCAAATAGGAAGGAACTTCCTACAGCCAGGAAACAAAAATGTTCTCCCCTCACCCTCCATGGTGTACTACATGATGATTGAATCTTAGAAGTTAGATTTCTGAAACTTCTTTCTGTAGTCTTCTTTCTTCTACACCTACTTTTTCTTCTCTTCCTATTAAATTCACATACAGTTGATTATGTTTTGGCAGAAGCTGTATATCACTGAAATCATTCACAGATTTGCATTAAATCTTTTATCACTAGATGAGAAATGCAAGACTTTTTCTTATATTAAAGAATGGGATGCATCAACCAAGTGATATATTTAAGGAAGGATGACAGAGAGAAATCTAAAAATCACTCCAGGTTTCCATAACAGGTCACAAAGGTAAGTTCACTTAATGAGGGAAAGAGAAACAGTAATTTGAGGAAGGCAGAGTGAGAAAGATTCATCCAACGTCTCCATGGCAGGGGCTCTGCTCTTTCTGGAAGGCCAATTGACCCAGCTCTCTTCTTTATCATCATATTCCACTTATTTTTCTATGTTACAGGCCATGTTAATGATTCCATCTTCATCCTAAGGGCCAGCAGAAGAGAACTGGAGGGTTTTAAGTAAGACTAGGTATGCTCAGATTCATACTCCACATTGCATTCATTTTGTGACAGCCATTTGGGTTTTCCAACAAATATTTCCATTTTATTTCTGAATTGCACCTCCCTATTTTTTCCTTTCACCTTAGATGAGATCATATGACTTAATTGGTCAATGGAATGGAAGCAGAAGCTTTAAAAGTGAATGGTTAGATTCAACATATTTTATCATTCCTTCTGACACAGTGACTGGTGAAATTTGATATCTTGGCTTCTTGTCAGCTTATATACCTGAATAACTACAATGACAGAGTTTCTGGTTCACTCACAATGGGTATGTATCACGAACCAAAAATAAGCTTTTGTGGTGTTAAATGACTGAATTGAGGGTTGGTTGTTACTACAGCATAGCCTAGCTGCTCTATTACAAGTGTATGTATTAATTAATTCCTTTGTGAGAAACACCTTTTTTTTCATCTACACCCTATGATATTTTTAATATCAATTTAACTCAATAAATACCTTAAGAATAAATGGAGAGTTCTAGTTCAAAGTGCTTAAAAAGATGAAAGAAAAAAATATCTTAGAGTTGGAGAGAATTCTGAGATATTCTAGCCTATTCCCCTCAATTTTTAGATGGACTACTGAGGCATCTCTATCAATTGTTTTTTCTTAGATAGGAACAGAACATGTGGAATATTCTAATTTCCATTTTGGTGGTCTTTGTGTGTTTATGGGACTGGGTAATAGGTATTCTAGATATAGAATCATGTCATCTGCAAACAAGGATAATTTTAATTCCTCTTTTCCTATTTGAATTTCTTTAATATCTTTCTCTTGTCTTATAGCTGTATCAAGAGTCTCGAGGGCTATATTGAAAAGTAGTGGTGATAGTGGGCATCCTTGTCTTATTCCTGATTTAAGAGGAAATTCTTGCAGTTTTTACCCATTCAATATGATATTGGGTTTGGGTTTATTGTATATCGCCTTAATGGTGTTGAAATATATTCATTCTATTCCAATTTTCTGCAATGGTTTTAACATGAATGCGTGTTGGAACTTGTCAAGTGCTTTTAAAGCATCTATTTATATGATCATGTGGTTTTTTGTTCTCAGTTCTATTTATGTACTGAATAACATGTATTGATTTGTGTATGTTGAACCAGCCTTGCTTTCCTGGGATGAAGCCAATTTGGTCGTGGTGTACAATTTTCTTGATGTGGTTCTGAATGCATATAGCTAGTATTTTGTTTAGAATTCTTGCATCTATTTCATTAAGGATATTTATTGGGCTGTAATTTTCATTTCCTGAGGTATCTTTATTTGGTTTTTGTATTAATGTGATAGTATCCTTGTAGAAAGAGTTTGGAAGAATCCATCTCTTTCAGTTTTCCGGAACAAGTTGTGAAGTATTGGGATTAGTTCTTCTCTGAAAGTTTTGTAGAATTCAGCTGAAAACCCATCTGGGGCTGAGCTTTTCTTTGATGGCAGGATTTTTATTGCTGTTTCTATTTCTTTGCTCGCTATTGGTTGGTTTAGGCTCTCTATGTCCTCTTGGTTTAATTTAGGTAGGTTATATGTACTTAGAAATCTATCGATTTCTTCTATGTTTTCCAGTCTATTAGAGTATAAATTTTCAAAATAGTTTCTGACAATCCTTTGAATTTGCCCACTGTCTGTGCTGATGTCTCCTTTTCCATTTCTGATTTTAATGATTTTAGTTGATTCTCTTTTTCTTTTGGTTAGGGAAATGCAAATAAAAACTACACTGTGATTCCATCTAACCCCAATCAGAGTGGCAAACATAAAGAAGTCAAATAACAACAAATGCTGGTGAATATGTGGGGAAATAGGAACTCTTACATTGTTGGTGGGAGTGCAAACTAGTTCAGCCACTATGGAGATCAATGTGGAGATCCCTTAGAAAACTAGGAATAGATCCACCATATGATCTGGCGCTCCCACTCCTGAGTATCTTTCCAAAGGAATTGAAATCAGAGAACTACAGTAACATAGGCATACCCATGTTCATAGCAGCACAATTTGCAAGAGCCAAAATATGGAACTAACTTAGGTCTCCATCAACAGATATATGGATTGCAAAATTAATGGAAACACACACAATGGAATTCTACTCAGCAATGAAGAACAAAATCATGTCATTCACAAGAAGGTGGAAAGACCTGTAGAACATTATGTTAAGTGAGATTAGCCAAACACAGAAAGAGAAGGGACATATGCTTTCTCTAATATGCTCAAGCTAGGGAGTATTAGGGATGCCAGATGGACTCCAGATAATGGAGGGGAAACTTCAGCAAAGCCAGAAAGAAGGGGTAGGGAAGGAAGAAGGCTGGGGTTAATTAGTGGAAAAGCTACATTTGAATATGTGTATACATATGAATATAACATAACTAACCTGTATACTAAGTATTGGGAGGGAGAGAAAAGGGGGATATGGGGTGGGGGAAGGGCACCAAGTACTGTGTGAATATATGCCATTGTCATCATGATCTACATTATGATGTTAGACTATAGTGCACCAATAAAATAAAATTTAAAAAATAACTTAACCAGACAATTTGATGCTTAAATTCAACTTCCATTTTTTCTAAACATGTGTATAGCTGAGAAACATACACTAGAGCGTTGGTATCAGTTGTCAACTGCTAGTTTGGCCACTTACTAGCTGAGAACCATGAAACAAGTTATTTTGTTCTTTTTATTACTTTCCTACCTTTCAAATCCGTACATTTATACCTAGTCTATTAGCTTGTTGTGATGTATAATAATTTATGATGTTATAAAAATAAAATCACGTATGTTATCACAATGTTATGAAAAATAAAATCATGCTTTAATGTATAATGTAGCAAAGAGCAAGTATTTAACAAAATTTGTTTACTCTTTGATTATAGGTTATAGTGAATAAAATTTGCCTGTCAGGACAAAATGTTATTTGTATACTATTTGAAGTTTTAAAAAAAAAAAACTGATAGCTTACAATGGATTTGCTTATTTCTAATATAATCAGAGGTTCTGATTGTTTATAATAGCTAATGAAATGAAGAATTAAAGTGACTAAAATGGTAAATGTGAATAAAATTTGCCTGTCAGGACAAAATGTTATTTGTATACTATTTGAAGTTTTTTTTTTTTTAAACTGATAGCTTACAATGGATTTGCTTATTTCTAATACAAGCAGAGGTTCTGATTGTTTATAATAGCCAATGAAATGAAGAATTAAAGTGACTAAAATGGTAAATGACAGTTATCCTTGTTTTCCTGACATCTGAGCTTTGAATGAAGAACTGTTATTTCAAGAAGTAGGAAGGAATGTGAGCTGGGGACTGGGATGCACGCCTGTATCCCAGCACTTGGGAAGCTGAGACAGGAAGATCACCAATTCAAGACCAGTCTCAGCAACTTAAGCAAGATCCTATTTCAAAATAATAAAGGGATGGGGGTATAGCTCAGAGGTAGAATTACCCTGGGTTCAACCCCCACTACGAAGAAAGAAAAAAAGGAGGAAGGAGGGAAGGAAGGGAATTAAAAAGATTCATAAAAGCAATAGTGCTGAGGTAAAATCCCAAGTGACAGTTTCACAGTGCTCATAAACACAATGAATGTAATAAACTCTAGCAATGTAACACTTTGTTTACTCAGGGCAACACAATTCCTTCCATAGTCTATGACAATATTTGAATGAACGTATATTGTGTGTGTGATCATATATGCAAATGGACTTTCTGTTTACAACAGGGCTTTCCTTAGAAGATCTAGAGAATATCAGTGAACTTTATTTTCTTAAATTATTGAGATTCCTTATTAAAATTATCTAGGTAAGTTAGTTGAACACAGAACTTTAATTAGACTAAAGATACAAAGAAAAATTAGTTTGGAAAGGAAGGACACATCTTGGGCATAGTCATAAGTAACTTCTCTGAACCTTTAGAAGTTCATCTCTGAATAAGAGGATATTTCTGCCTTCTAGATTTCAACTGAAAAGTGCAGAATTGGCTGAAGTTTCCTATTACTGTGCTTTGAAATCCACTGAGGCCATGCTTTCCCCAGACTTTCCAGCCAGTGACTTTGAGCAGAAATACTAAGACAGGCTCATTCTTATGAGGCAAGGGTCTCCTCTAATAGTAGACTTAGACTTGAAGTCTGACCAACAGCCTTGCCTAATTGTTCATGGAACTGAACAGCAATCTAAATATTTCTATTTTTTTCTACATGCTGTCCTTCTCTCAGGCTCAGACTTGCATCAAAGGCTCTCCCAGCCTTCCTAGATCCCCCCTGTTTTCTTTCATAGGCATTTATTCTAAAAATTTCTTGCACGTTTAATTTTAAATTTGGCATCTGATTCTTGAACAATTCATACTAACATAAACTCAGAATTTATAGGAGAAGTGAGTTAAGGCTACACCTCCAGCTCTTTTAATTTTTTTAAATTTTGAAACAGGGTTTTACTAGGTTGTTAAGAGTCTTCCTAAGCTGCTGAGGCTGGCCTTGAACCTGTGATTCTTTTATCTCAATATTCCAAGTACTGGGATTATAGACATGTACCCTCATGCCAAAAAAAAAGTTCCTTAAGTTCAGTCCTTGGTAAGTTCAGGCTGTCTACATATTGTTAAATACTGATGTCTAAAAAGTAAAAATAATCTTGAAATTATTAATATTATTTAATGAAAATCCTGAGAGCATTCTCTTTTTATTATATATATTTAAAGTTAACAGAATGATGTTTTGATTTACATAATAAAATGGTTACTTTAGCCGGGCGTGGTGGTGCACTTTTGTAATCACAGTACTTGAGAGGCTGAGACAGGAGGATCGTGCAGGTTTGAAGCTAGACTCAGCTACTTAGTGAGGCTCTCAGCAACTTAATGAAACCCTGTTTCCAAATAAAATATAAAATAGGTCTGGGAGTGTAGCCCAGAGGTAGAAAGCCCCTGGGTTCCATCCCCAGAACCACAAAAAAATAAAAAAAAGAAAGAAATGGTTACTTTAATGAAGCCACCTTCATGATAACATTTTCTATCAGAACAATTTAATTACTATTCCTTTTATTACTAGGACATTAGAATAGTAATATGATTTTTTTCTGGCACAGTTATTGAATTTCTTGCAGAAAAGACACCAAAATATATACCAAGTGATAGAGCATTCGGATAGATGATTAAATCACTAAATAGTTAATCCACTGATCTTAAATCTTTTAGATTAATATTAGTCTATCACAAGCTTATAGAATATCTCTAGATGTGAGTTGCAGGGTATTCCTACTTAATATTTAGGAATAGCTGGAAAGTCTTTACAGAAAGATCCTTAAACCCAAACATAAATCTAAGTCAGAGTAGGTTCTGGTCCTATTTTCTGTCTGCCCTTCAGGTTTTTAGGCTCAATCCTAACTCTTTCTAAAATAAATTTCATATATTTATAAAATTATGACATACTGAGATAAAATTTCAGCAGAGTCTCCATTTTAAATGCAAATTCAGTTTAACTAGGAATTTTAGGACACAATGTAATGATTCCAGATTCACTAAACCTTTTCAGTGCATAAAATGGGGGAGAGGTTGGAGGAGCAAGCTTTTTGTTGGTAAAATACCACGGATAATTCTGATGTGAACAAACATTATGAACCATGGCTTAGAATCCATCAATTTTCCTAATTTTATTCAGTACAATATTGTGCTTTAGAGCCTGGATATAAACAACCTGAGACCAACTCCCAGCTGTGACCCTGTACTAGCACCAGCAAATTACTGGATCTCTGAACTTCAGTGATTCTATTTCAACATCCCATCATTAGTTCCTGAGTCTTGGGTGCTATTCTAGAGGTATTCTAGTAAACACAAATATCAAATATCCCAGGGCATTTTAGAGCAAGGAGACATGACAATAAAACAACAAAAACATAATGAATAAGAAAAATATATATTATAAAGCAATAAGCAAAAGGGAAAAATTATGATAGGAGAAACTTGACAGAGTAGGTCTGTTGTAAATTTACACCTAAAATGCTTGGAACAATACCTGGTATACGATGTTCAATAAGCATGAGGGGTTGTTCTCTTCTCACCTCTAGAAAGGTAGAAGAATCCACCCATGTAACCCTATGAGTCAGGAGGTGAATAAGCCCCCTAATATCTCCCACCTCTCCCTGCTCAGTTTACTTCTAGAAAGATTTCAGTCTGGGCTTAGAAGAGAGATGCTGAAGCAAAGGGGCCTCAGTCCACCTCTTGAACATATATTCCTCTACCTAAATGTAGGTCTTTCTAGTGCCACACATTAGAAGCAAATATTGTTAAACAGAACTTTGACATTGTTGAGGGCATGGATCAGATGCAGGGTTAAAGAAACTTATTTTGCTTGTAGCCTCTGCTAACTCCTTAATCATCTTTATATAATAATGGTCTTCATTTATATCATAATATGTAAGCACTGGCTACTAAAATTTTAAAAAAACTATAAGGTTGATTTTTTTTTTGGTGGTACTGGGGTTCCTGGAAACCATTCTACCTCCGGGCTACACACTCAGACCCATTTTTATATTTTTATTTGGAAACAGGGTCTCTTAAGCCAGTGCGGCTGGCTTCGAACCTGCGTGATCCTCCTGTCTCCTCCTCCCAAGCGTGGGGATTACAAGCATGCGCCACCACGCCCAGCCATAAGATTAATTTTTGACATGATTTAATGCAATATGTAGTTATTAGCCAGGTGCAATGTTAAGAAATTTGCTTGAGAATGCTGAAGTAGAATTGCTTGAGTCTAGGAGTTTGAGACTTGCTGGCACAACATAGCAAGACTCCATCCAAAAAAATTAAAATTTAACTTATATAAAAATATTATCTTGTGAATAATGCAAATTTTATTATTTCTCCAGGTATACTAGAGCCAAAATTATATTTGACAGTATTTTTGGGTGTCATATAAAACTTTAGAAAGTTATATCATAAGTCAAGAAAGCAGACAGTTTCTTGAGAAAATGGTTATTGGAATAATTTATCTAAGCCAAAGTCCTGTGAGATGTCCAACATTCTTCTAACCCTTTATCAGGATGAGTAATACTTGTTTGGGTTACAAGATAACTATAAAATTTAGATTAAAGTCCATATTATGTGATCAAGCTTGTTCCCATGAATCTCAAGTCTAAAAATACTGAATTAATTAAGAAATAAATTTAAGTTGACTAAAGGAAGAGAAATTAATTTAAACATTTTTCAAACTAAATTTGAAACTATTTGAAATTTACTGTTTATAGTCCTGTTTTATGATAACACAGTAAAGTCTTTTTTATCTTTATTGTGGAAGCACATGGACTGGAAAAGAAAAAGACAAAATAGTAAATCATTGCCTAGTATAAGAGATTACACTGACAGGAAAAAAAAAACATACAGGGGAAAGGAAACATCAAGGCAATGGCTAAGAGCCTTAAAAACAAAGATAATATTACAGTAACACTTGATGTAAAAAGCAGAGAAAATTGCTGTGTCTAGGAACATTTAAGTTTATCTACAATTCATTTCTCTAGAAATGTTCTCTCTGATTCAGGATATGAGTTAATAAGAGCATTGGGATAATGAGCTCTAACTATTTAATGAGTATATGACATGCATGTTAGCCAACTTAAAACCTAAAGAGTTAAAATATGTTCTTTATAAGAGAGCATTGACTGAATCATTAGATTAAATATATATAGAAAATAGCCTCAGTGAAAAGAAGAGAAAAAGAAAACCTGATGAAGATTAAGCTTTCTCCTTGGGAAAATGAAAACAAAGGACCTATGTCTGACTCTTCTGGTGATTCCCTTCGTTGTGGCTTGAGCTACAAGGTTGCAATTAATTTACAAAGAACTTATGTCCAAAGTATTTAAAAATGCACACACGTATGTGTGTTATATAACGAATCATCCTTACTGATTAAAAAATATAAAATTGTAATCCAATTTACCAAATGCTCCATGAACCCAGTTCCATAATGTGATGGGTTACTTCTGTTTGGGTTCAGTTCAAAGTTAAGATTGTAAAAGTGCAGTCTGTATATTAGTTCCCTAGGGCCACTGTAATAAACTACCATAAACTGTGTGACTTAAAATAACAGAAATTTATTGTCTCACTGTTCTGGAGGCTAGACATCAGCAATCAAGGTGTTAGAAGGGTCATGCCCCCTCAGAAGAGTCCAGCGGGCTCTCCTTGCCTCTGCCAGCTCCTGGCTGGCCCAGGTCTTCCTTGGCTAATGGCAGCACAACTCCAGCATCCACATCCATCTTTTTTTGTGTGTGTGTGTGTGGCACTGGGGGTGAAACCCAGGGGCCTTCTACCTCCGGGCTACACTCCAAGACCTATTTTATATTTTATTTGGAAACAGAGTCTCACTACGTTGTTGAAAGCCTCACTAAGTAGCTAAGGCTAGCTTCGAACCTGTATGATCCTCTTGTCTCAGCCTCCCAAGTGTAGGGATTACAGCGTGCTCCACCACCCCCGGCCCACTTCCATCTTAACAGGGCCTTCACCCTGTATGCCTGTGTCTTCACATGGATCTCTTCTTATATAAGGACACAGCCATACTGGATTGGGGATCTACCCAACCCCAGTGTGACTCCATCTTAACTGTGTTAGCAGCAACCCAGCTCAAAGTAAGATCCCATTCTGAGGTACTTGAAGTTAGGACTTCAACATATACAAATATACAAATATAGGTATAAATAGATAGAGATAATTTTATTCATAGTCTAGCATACTTGTATGGCTTAACATTATCTTTCTACACAGAAAGTTTAAGCCAAGCATGATAATGCACATTTATAATCCCAGTACTTGGGAAGCTGAGACAGGAGGCCAGCCTCAGCAATTTAGCAAGACCCTGTTTCAAAATAAAAAATAAAATAGGACTGGGAATGTGGCTCAGAGGTGGAATACCCTTGGGTTTAACCCTCCTTTCCCCCTACACACAAAGGCTATTATCTTTAAATCATAAAGTTTTAGCTAGACTTGATGGCACATACCTGTAATCCTAGTACTTGGGAGGCTGAGATGGGATTGCAGGTTTGAGGACAGTCTCAGAAAATAGTGAGACTCTCATTAACCTAGCAAGACCCTGTTTCAAAATAAATTAGAAAATAGAGCTGGGGAGTATCTCAGAGGTAGAATGCCCCTGGGTTCAATTCCCAGTACCACACACACATTTAAAAAAAAGAGAAATTAAAATAATGTTTGAAGAGTAAGCAACATAGAGTTCCCCAGTGAGATATGTGCAGATTTGGGATGTATATTTTTTCAAAGCCAGAATTTAGTTTTTTTATTTCAACTTGTGTATTTTATTTTATTTTATTTACATGTTGAATATATTGAAAATGGTGTACATTTAGACTGTGCTTGGTGCCCTCTCTTCCACTACCAGGTTCCTTTCTCCCCCTCACAATGAGTGTCCAGGTTTAACCATGCTACATTCGTACTTTTACACATATTCAAATGTAGCGCCTCCATTAATCAACCTCAGCCTTCTTTCTCTCCATCCTTCCATTCTAGCTTTGCTGAGATTTCCCCTCTATTATCTAGAATCCCTCTGGTATCTGCAATATACCCTAGTTTGGGCATATTAGAGAAAATATATGTCCCTTCTCTTTCTGTGCTTGGCTGATCTCACTAAACATAATGTTCTCCAGATCTTTCCATCTTCTTGCGAATGCCATAATTTTTTTTATAGCTGAATAGAATTCCATTGTGTGTATTTCCCATAATTTTGTAATCCATTAACCTGTTGATGGAGACCTAGATTGGTTCCATATTTTGGCTATTACAAATTGTGCTGCTATGAACATGGGTACGAATATGTTACTGTAGTTCTCTGATTTCAATCCCTTTGGCCAAATACCCAGGAGTGGTAAAGCCATATCATATGGTAGATATATTCCCAGTTTTCTAAGGAATCTCCACACTGATCTCCATAGCAGTTGAACTAGTTTGCACTTCCACCAACAGTGTAAAAGAGTTCCTCTTTCCCCACATCCCAACCACCATTTGTTGTTATTTGATTTCTTTATGTTTGCTACTCTGATTGGGGTTAGATGGAATCTCAGCGTAGTTTTGATTTGCATCTCCCTGGTGGCTAATGATGTTGAACATCTTTTCATGTATCTATTGGCCATTTGTATCTCTTCTTTGGTGAAGTGTCTATTCAGTTCGGTTGCCCATTTCTTGACTGGGTTATTTGTTTTGCTAGTGTAGAGTCTTTTGAGCTCTTTGTATAGCCTGGATATTAGTCCTCCATCCAAGTGGTGGCTGGTAAAGATCTTCTCCCATTCTGTAGGCTTTCTCTTTAGGTTCTTCATGGTTTCCTTTGATGAGAAGAAACTTTAGTTTGATGTCATCCTACTTGTTAATTCTTGCTTTAATTTACTCCACTTTGGAAGTTTGGAGGTCTTGTTGAGAAAGTTACTGCCCATGCTTATATGTTGGAGTGTTGATCCTATGCCCTCCCCTAATAACTTCACAGTCTCTGGTCTAATTTCTAAGTCTTTGATCTTGAGTTGATTCCTATGCAAGGAGAGGTAAGAATTTAGTGCCATCTTTCTATAAATGGGTAGCCAGTTCTCCCAGCAACAGTTGTTGAAAAGGCTGTCTTTTCTCCAGCATATGAGTTTTGCACCTTTGTCAAAGATTAATTGAATATAGGTGTGTGGGTTTGTTTCTGTATCTTCTATTCTGTTCCACTGGTCAGTATGCCAGTTGTTGTGCCAGTACCATCCTGTTTTTTACTACTATTGCTCTATAGTATAATTTGAAGTCTTGGATTGTGATGCCTCCTGCATGGTTCTTGTTGCTGAGAATTGCTTTAGCTATTCTGGGTCTTTTCTTTCTCCATATAAAATTCATGACCGATTTTTCTAGGTCTATGAAGAATGTTATTGGTATTTTAATGGGAATTGCATTGAATCTATATATCACTTTTGGCAGAATGGCCATTTTGATGATGTTTATTTTGCCTATTCCTGAGCAAGAGAGATCTTTCTATCTTCCAAGGTCTTCTTCAATATTTCTTTAATGTTTTGTAGTTTTCTCTGTAGAGGTCTTTTACATCTTTGGTTAGGCTTATTCCTAGGTATTTTATTTTGAGGTTATAGTAAATGGAATTGTTTTCTATATTTCTTTCATTGTGGATTCATTGTTGGCATAAAGAAAAGCAACTGCTTTCTTTACGTTGATTTTGTATCCTGCAATTCTGCTGGATTAGTCAATCAGCTCCAGAAGTCTTTTGGTTGAGTTATTTGGGTCTTCTGTGGTAGCTTCTGGAGTATATTTCAATGTGTCTTATTTGCTCTATACCCTATTGTCAGCTTCTTAGCCTGCTCTCTGAGTGTTTGGTCCCTTCTCTCGCCTCTAATAGCTTTGCGTTTAGGTGTCAGGGCTTCAGGTGTCACTGCTAATGACTTCTGTGCAAGTCCCAGGTTCTGTGTATTTCCAGCCTATACTCCCCACCTCTGCACTCTCCACCCTGGGCTAAGGCCTGTGCTCCTCTACTCTCAGGGATGGGGGTGTCAAAAGTAGTCTTGGCGTGACCCCCCCCCCCGCCCGTGGCCTTGTGCAGGTATCGTACCTTGAGCACCTTTCCTATGTCTCTGGAGGTTCTAATTGGACTAGCCAACCAGCATACACCTGATACATACAGTTATCGCTGGGTCCCAGGACACACACTGGGTGCACACGGTTACCGCCAGGTCCCATGGCACACACTGGGTGCACACCGATTTACACAGCCTCTTTGGGTACACACAGATACCTAGCTGCCTTGGTCCCGGACTCTGAAGGGTTCACTGTGCTGATGGGTCCTGCAGATTTTTTGGGCACACATGATTATCTGGTCCCCTTCCAGGTCTCTAGAGGGCTCGCTATGCCGCTGTGGGTGCCACCTCTGGTGAGCACATGGGCTTCTGGCTTGGGTGCTGCTTGCTGCTTAAGATGTTGGAGCTCTATGGCCACTTTCAAACTCTTGGGTTATTTTGCCACACTGGTGTCAGTCAGGGCCAGAAATCATGGTTTGGGCCAATGGCGTGTGATGGCACTGTTGGCAGGCTATGTCTGCAGCAGGTGCTTCATGTGCTATATCTATATCTATCTATCTATCTATCTATATATATATATATATATATAATATATATATAGTGAGTGTGTGTGTGTGTGTGTGTGTGTGTGTGTGTGTATCTCACAGTTCAGAGTTACTGGGTTCCTTTTGGTGTGGTTCATAGATCTGTTTGGTTCATGAGATATATTTATTTTGTTTGTTAAGACACTGCCTTCTTGGTAGTTGAACTTTACTTATTTCAGATACTGAGAAGTGCTGTGTCCTGCAGTCACCATTTTTAATCTCTCTGGGATATATTTTGAAATAAGTAAAAAAGAGTTGATTGATGGACTGAAAGGAAAACAATGAACAAAACAAAAACACGCAAAGAGCAAAAACAAAAAAGAGGGAGACAAGGAGAGGGGAAAAGAGAAAGGGAAAGGGAGAGTAAAAGAAGAGAGAGGGAGAAAGAAATGAAAGAAAACTCCTAGTTTTTTTTCCCCTGAACAACTACATGAATGTGAAACCAAGAACTGAAATAAGAAAAACTGGAGTAAGAGGACAGTTGGTGGAGCTAGGAAGAAGCATACAGTGGGAGTTAGAAATTCATTAAGCATCTGGATGAAGATTTTCAAAAATGTGTAGGTAAAAAGACGTCACCAAGCTATTTTTTTATTCTTTATTTTGAAACAGTCTCACTAAGTTGCAGAGGGCCTCAATAAATAGCTGAGACTGTCCGCAAACCGCGATCCTCCTGAACTTGGACTTCCCGACCTACAAAACTATGAGAAATAAATTTCTGTTCTTCATAAATTACCCAGTCTCTGGTGTTTTATTATAGCAGCCCAAATGAACTAAGAAGACCATTACTATTGGGCTATTTTCATATTTAAAATAAGATAGACAAAAGTGAATGTTTTCATAGAGAAACATCTGAAGTCACATAAACAGAATTTACACTAGACAGTAGGTAATAATAGGTGATTGGCCTCCATTTTAGAGCAGTGTATATATGTAGGTGCATGCACTCCATATGACATACACATTGACAAAGTATTATAAAAATTATTTTCTAGACCATCTTGGAAGAAAGTTTTCTATAAAGAGTTGTGTGTCTGGAGGTTAAGGAGGAAAAAATAAAATGCCTACTTGAATGTTTGCTATGTATAATATAGCATAAGATAAATGATTCTTACTTCACTTCATTTAGTCTTAAAAACATGAGATAATATTAATGAACTTAATTTGTTAATGGATGTTCTGAACTCACTTAAGTATTTTAGTAAAAGCAGTAATCAATATGAGATCTTATTATTTGTTTTTTGGGCACTGAGTATTGGGCCCAGGGGATTCTACCTCTGAGCTAAAACCCCACACCCCTTTTCTTTTAGAGAGGATCTTCTAATTTGCTGAGGCTGGCCTCAAACCTGGTATCCTCCTATTTCAGCTTCCCAAGTACTGGGATTGTAGGCATGTGCCACCATACCCAGTTTATTATCTACTTCTTATTTTGTTCTCCTGTTTTGTTTGTTTGTTTTGAGACTGGGTCTCACTAAGTTGTTATTTAGGTTCACCTTGAATTAACCACCTCCTGCTTCAGCCTCCTGAGTAGCTTGGGATTACAGGCATATGCCATTCATTTGGTTTGTTCTCTTGATTAATCATAGGAACTACTATATATTGAACATCCTCTATGCTCCAGGTATGGTAACTGATAATTTACATATATTTTTTCCCAAAACAGTCCTACAGGAAAATAGGTGTTATTCCAATGTACTTGAAGCCAGAGATGGTAGCCCACACGTGAGATCCCAGTTGTTGGGAGCCTAAGAGAGAATGATCATATTGAGGCCAACTTGGGCAACTCAGCAAGATGTTATCTCAAAATAAAACAAAAAGGGCTGGGGGGTTATAGATCAGTGGTATAGCACCCCTGGGTTCAATCCCCAGTACCAGAATAAAAGAAGAAGAAAATAATGAGAATAAGAGCCAGGTGTGGCAGCACATGCTTGTTAGTCCAGGACTTGGGAGGCTGAGACAGAACAACAGCAGGTTTCCAGCCAGCCTCAACTACTTAGCCCTCTGTGACTTAGTGAGACGCTGTTTCAAAATGAAAAATAGGCTTGGGGCTGTAGCTTGGAGGTAGAATGTCCCTGGGTTCAATCCCCAGTACTGCATAAAAAAGGAAGAAAAGGAGGAGGAAGAAAAGGAGGAAGAAGAGAAAGAGAAAGAAAGAGGAGGAAGAAAAGGGAAAAGAGGAAGAGGAAGGAGGAGGCAGGAGAAAGCAACAACTTGAAGCTTAATGAGTTAATACAAATCACTTTAAACATACAACTAGTCAGTCACAAAGCAAGAACTTGTCAGACTCTGGTCTTTCTGGCTAAAGAGTCCTCATTCTGTCTTTTATACCAGACCATCAACATAATATTTTGACATTTAATCTCCATGCAGGCTTTATGTTTTCATATGCATTTATAAACAAGCACTTTTTCTCTCTAAACAGTTTGTTTCAAAATATGTGAGGACAAGGAAGGATATGTCAAGTTCTATTACCTTATGCATTTATAAGATTTACAAATCTCTCAGAAGATTTAAGCAAGGTTAAAAACAAAACAAACCAGCATAAAAAAAAAAAAACCTCCCTGAATTCTGAGTTTAATGTTCACTAGGGAAAAACTTGCTTCCCATTTTTACAATGAGCAGTATGAGGGTAGGCACTGTCAGCCAAAAAGTAAACAGAAGCGTCAGACTGTCTGGTAGCTAACAAAGAAAACGAATCCACTCCGTAACAGAGTTAACATCACAGTACAGTAATCTGAAGTTCGGGATGTTCAGAATTAGGCTAGTGGATCCTCCAAAGAACATAGGATAATAGTAGTATATTTGGCAATTCTCACTTTCATTTTACAGAATAAAATAAAAACAAGCAAAAGTGATCTCTTATTTGACAGAAATTGCTAACAGAATTAAGGAATATATTCTTTTTTGATGCTTTTATAATACTTCTTCCTAGTTATGTTTGACTAAATAGTTAATATTTTACAATACATTTCCAATTTTCAACTAAAAATATATATATTTCCGTTTAGAATAATTTTGTACACATTTCCTCCATTATAAAGCATGGACTACATAGTTTTGTCCTCAGTAAAACTGCTACTGACATACCTGTGAGTAAGAGAGTGGAGAGGGGAATTTTTCTTTGATAAAAGATGAGCTGAAGATAAAACGGTCCTCTTAGGATGCATATCTAACAGAAAAGTTAACACAGAAACAGACCAAATAAGCATGACTCAGCAATATCTGTCCTCCCTGCTCTTCAAACATTGGGTTACATAGCTTAGTTGCAAATGAGTAAGGCCCAGGCTTCCAGGAAGGCCTGGCCATCTCATCTCACAAGGAAGAACAAGACTCTCTCTAGTTGGGCCCTCAGAAATGCCTTTCACCTCTGAGAGAAAAGCCTGTGATGATAGGTTGCCTGTGCTTGCTCTTGTGCTGTCTCTATTTCTCTCTCTTTCTCTTTTTCGCCCTGCATATACACCCACTCCAAAACCTTCGGTGAACCATCATGCAACCAAAGAATACGCCATCTTTTAGGAGCTTCTTCCGTATTTTGTATCTGAATATGACCTGAATAAAAATCAGTTGGGCTGATTTCAACTTTATATTTGTTGCTTTTTGATTTTTTTGGATTCTGGGAATTGAACCCAGGGGCACTCTACCTCCATCTACAGCCCCTGCTCTTTTTATTTTTCATTTTGAAAGAGGGTCTTGCTAAGTTGCTGAGGCTGGCCTGGAGCCTGCCATCTTCCTGTTGAGACCTCCCAAGTACTGGGATTGCAGGCATGTGCTACTATGCCTGTCTAAGTTTGTTGTCTATTAAGGCTGATTATTTAAACTTTTAAAAATGGCCATGGAGATGCACTAAAAATCATAATCATATGTTATCATACATAAATGACTTCACTCTCACAGAGCAGAATTTATTCTGGCTCCCTTCCATACTCCAGGACTTTTATGCTGCCTGCTGGCATACGAACACTGCTGGAATTCATTCTTGAACAGGATTTCTCCTGAACTGAAATTCTATACAAAAAACAGTGAAGAAAACTTGTTACCATTCATTTATTTTGGACTTAGATGCAAGGAGTGGGAGGAAGGGGGTTGGACAATAGTTCTTTGACACGAGCACTAATAATTCAGTAGAAGTCTAAAAAATCCCTCCATTTAACTCAATAGCCTGAGGCTGAATAGCCAGGAAAGTAATTATACAAAGTAGATCTTTGGCAGGAGGGGGAAGATAAGATAAATATATGTTCCAGAAACACATCAAGTCATTGTCAAATATACATGGTCCTTCTGAATTCTAAAAATTCCTAGCTCTT